>NW_003852488.1:6371045-6379892 GCF_000181295.1 Otolemur garnettii | reverse complement strand
CTTATGACAGACTCTGCTGCAGCACAGCAATCTCTCCTGTGGAGGAAGTAGAATCATGACCAAAAGAAGAGCTAGATGCAAAATCCAATCTGGATTTCCTTTGAGGCAAATTGCATTTCTCTGTCTAGATTTATAGGGGTGAAGAAGGGACTAGCATAAACATATCTTTAGGATCATAGAACTTTTTAGCTAAATGATAAAACTGAGGTCTCGAGAGATAGAGTGACTTGTCTGAGGTAACAAAGGAAATTGTTAGCAGAGCTCTGACTGGAATCCAGAGTCCTATGGACACCATTGTTGCAAAAGGAAGCAGAGCAGAGTGCGGGCTTCAAAGCCAGCATCCTGACCTGAACCCGGCTCTGCAGCTTCCCAGCTACGTGACCTTGGGTAGGTTTCTTAAAGTCCATATTCTGTTTTTTCTTTTGTAAAATAGTGGTGATTGATGCTCCCATGGGGTTGCTGCACTCACCAGGGTTTAAATGAGTGACTATGTGATCAGTGCTTACAACAGTGCCTGGAACTTAGAAAGTAATTATTGTTAACCTCAGTTTGACTTACTATCTTTTCCAAACTTTCCAAATGGCAAACCAAAATAACTGAATGCAAAAAGTTGAGAAACATAGTGGAGCTGGAAAACGAGTTCTTCACATAAAGCCTTTGTTCATCCAGTCTCCTTCATACCTCGAGATCCTTTAAGGCAGGCCGCAGTATCTTTTCCTGTGTCTTTTTTTTTTTTTTTTCCAACTAAAGAGAAACACTTCTTTATTTAACTTTTTAAAATTATGATCCTAGGATGCATCTTCTCAGCAATAACATCATCAAGCAGGCCAGGCTCTATAAAATTCTCTTCCACCTAGAATAACAAGGAATTCTTGAAAGAAACAATACAGTTCCTCTCCCCATCTCCCCAAGCCTGGCCCCCTCAGGAAGTGATGAAACGTGAATTGGGTTGCATGCCCTGTTCTAACTCTGGGCACAGAGAGGAAACAGAGGGCTGTTCTGAGTGAGTGCAGACAAATGAGCGTGAGGGGGGCCTAAGAAGGCTCACACGTGAACAAAGAAGGTCTCAGAAGGAAACTGCCAATTTCTGCAGTGACCTCAGGAAGGAAGTGTCTGGGTATTTCTAACATTGTGCTTTAGGGAGTTGGGTGATGCTGGTATAAATTTGAGAAATGCTAAAGAGTAATTGAAAAAACTAGGAGGAGATCGGGAGGCAAAATGAACAAAATGCCTGATATGTCCACGCGCCAACGAGGAGGTGAGGTGTGAGGAGAAGTCTGTCACAGTAGCCAATAAACCATGAGGGCCAAATGTTTGGCTTGAATAACTCAGAATCTGCTCTCTGCCTACAGCAGAGCTTGGCAGTGAGTCACCAAATCCAGCAACAGAATTTCTTTTTCAGGAGCCACAGACAGTCCATTTACATACACAACACACACACACATGCACACACGCATACACGCGCATACATGTACACTCTGTCTCTTATAGTTAAAACTCATTATCAGCAAGAAGACAAATATGGCATTTGTTATATTTCTAAAATCATGGATGTCATTGAAAATTATCTGGACCTATTTGCCAACAACTCAAAAGATTTTCTTAAACTATCATTTTGAAAATTCTACCAAGAAAAATGCCACATGTCTTCTGACAATTCCTTCTATCTCCTCCTTTTGTTAAAAGTGAAAGAAAAACACAAGGATATAACCAAAACATTAATGGTGGCTATATGTGGCGTCTGGGTTGTGAGATTACGAAGTAATTTCTCCTTTTCTTTTCTTTGTTGTTTATTTATATTTTCTAATTCATCTTAAATTAACACGTTATAGTTCTAATATTTATAGTGATATAAATGAAAGACAAAGTGAGAGTGAGCAAAAGCAAAATATTTCCAGTGAGCAAACTTGCTGTTTTATGATGTTCACTCAAGTGACACCTCGTTGGAGCAACAAGCACCAACAATAAGATTCTTGAGAAAGGGCAAGAGCACCAGAGAGGGCAAAAGGATTAAGAACCCAGAATCACAGAGATGATTTCACAGTTTTGCAGAAATGCTCAAATCTACGTAGTGACTGGCTGAGCAAAATGTCACTCTGAGGAGGCCCTGTGGGACATCGTGACTCTCAGGTGTGTGAGTAGCAGAAGCCCCCACATGATTGAAGGTCCCAGGTAAGCCCTTTGCAACTCAGTTGGAATTTTCCTTTTCTCAGAGGCACTCCCAGTTTTCTCACTGCACGTGAGTTTAAGTGCTAATTAATTGGGTGTGAATGGAGGAGAAGACTGTGTAATTAAAGCTCCTGCTAACTGATAATGTCATTTTTCAAGCTGAAGCCGTTTGGTTCTAGATATCAGCCAGATTAAAAAACAATCATGTTTTCCAAAATCTCTTCTGCCACACTACTGGAAAAATAGCCTTGAAAGGCCCATTGGAGAGTCTCACTTTGGCTTCCTTGATATTTAGGAAATTGCATCAGAAACCTGAAGCTTCCCTTGAAAATGCAGTTATTGCTGAACCAACCTTCCCAGCATTGGTTCCACCCATTCAATTCAGAATCAGCAGTTCCCACAAGGGATGAGTATTTCACATACACTGGAGATCACATCAGATGGAGTTGTCACCATACAAGGTCTTAGTGTGCCAGAGGTGACCAGCAACCACGTGTTGTCTAGTCATTACAACATACGTGTCAAAGCTCAGGCATGCCCACAACCCAAGGCAGCTAGAGGTCAGCAGAACTGCTGGAATTTAGGCAAGAGGAAGGCTGGTCCCTAAGGAAGGATGTGGGTGGGAGACCACAGTGTAATGGGCAGTGTTTGAAGTGAAAAATGAACATTAGGGCTCACATCAGATGTGATATCTCAGGGGACCCGGTGCCATGAACAGCAGATAACAGCTGGGCATAGGTAAAGCTCTGCCTGTGACCAGCCCAGCCTGCATCACATTTCCAGGAGCTGCATCTCTCTCTGAGTCAGGTACTTGATATTCCAAGGTCATCTAAACCCTTTTAACTATCTCTACAAGGTCTGTAGTTATACTCCTCAACCCAGCCCAGAAGTGGAGGCCCTGTCTCCAGCTCAAGTGGCAGCCCCTTACACTACACGCCAGCCTTGGTCCTGCATCCCAGCTTTCCCCCCAGATTACCATACTATGGCTCTGTGACATATGACAACAGGGTGAGGAAGGGTCATCCGACATGTGCTCGAGCTCTAAGCTGTGTGACGTTGGGCAAGTGACTTTTGTGTCAGTTTTCTCATCCAGAAAATGGGAGCAATAAGAGTTTCTTCACCTTAGATTTATTGTGAAAAATGAAGTAATGAACGGCAAAGCAGAATGCCTGCCATGTGATAGGCGCGCAATAAATGTTAGCAATAGTGATAGAAAGGGATGAGGACAACATTAGGAAGGATGGCTTTACTCAATGCTGGCCACGTGCGTGGGACCCAGCCACACCATGGTGCTTCTTAACTGGGGCTGATTTTGCTGTTTGCATTAACTGGGGCTGATTTTGCTATTTGCATTAACTGAGAGGGGCAGGGTGACTACTAACCTCTGGTGTGGGGAGGCCAGGGATACTGCCAACCATCCCACAATGCACAGCACAGCCTCTGTAACAGAGAACTGTCTATCCCTTCTGAAATGTCATTAGTGCTGAGCTTGAGAAACCCTGACCTCCGGTAGCAGCCACCCCTGACCTCCTTCAGCCCCTGCTGTCAATGTCCCCCTCTAGCTATGGTGGCTGCAGGGGGGTTGGTAAACCTGACCCCTCCAGGACTGGCCCATCCCACTGTCTCCTGAGCTGTGGAATTCTTTGTCAAACACCCACCAGGTCTCATTGCCCTGACCTGAGTCCATAACAGCTGGGGACGGATAGAATGACCAGGCCGTCCTTCTGACCCAGGACAGGCAAGAAGCTGCATCCTGCAGGGCTGTGGCTGAGAGCCATGTGAAAACAAGCAGGGCAGCCAGACGAGCGTTCCACCCAAACTGGCTCCTCACCAGGCCCAGGCCGTGAGTCACCACCACATGCTGCCTCCTATCGCCATGACCTTTCTTTATCCCTTCATTAACCATAAATCTTCAGGAGCAAAACAGCAGAGAACAGACTGGGAAGGCCCTGGCAGAATATCACACCAGGCAAATGCCCAAATCAAAATTCAGAGCTAAATAACCAAGCCCTGAATAAATGCCAGTCACGGCAAACCAAGGCTCCCCTTGAGCCATCTCTGCAAACCAGAAAAGTGGACAAACGGAGACCCCTCTCTTGACATAATTTAAATCATGTGGCAACACTGGAGCATCCTCTCCAGGAGAAGAAACAGATGTGCTTTGCAATGCCCAGATGGCTGGGGACAAATTGAGAACCTGTGTAATGTTTGCCCATAATTCATGCTTGCACCAAACCACGCCGTGCCCCTAAAGAAATCGTTCTTGTGTCCCTGGCTCCTCTTATGTCGGGTGGAATTAAATATTGAGTCTTCCATGCAGTGCTGTGAGAAACAATTAGCACAGGTTTTGCTTTGGCTCAAAATAAAGCAAAACTGTTTTTTGTTTTGTTTTGTTTCTGTCTTTTCAGAAGCAAACCACAATGCTGGGGAAAAAGCCAGTGGATGTGGCAGCTGCCCTTTGCAGGGGCGTTTTCGTCTGTCCGGTCTCTCTAGAGTTGTCTCTCTTGGTAGTTTTTTAAGCACTTGTGTCAGAAGCACCTAGAGACCCCGAAAATGAGCAGGTTCCTAAACCACATCAACTACCTACTGAATTGGAATTTCTGTGAATGAGGCTTTGGAAAGTGCCCTTTCAACAAGTTCCCTGCTTGAGTTTTATACCTCCTAAAATCCGAAAACCTTGTAACAGTGAATAAAACCTAAGACAGCCCAACCACCACCATTATTTCCAGCAGTCAGAAGAAAGATGAGGTTCTCAGCCTGCTTCTTTCCTCTGCTGATGTCACCCCATTTTATGCAAGTGAAGCTCCTGGACAAGACAGGACAGATCCAGAATGACTCATCTGAGCTAAGCTGTCCACCCTCACACTTCTGTTTGTAATACTGACAGCAACAAATTGCCATTTGTCTTTCCTGGTGTTGTGATTTTCCCCAACATTCTTAAAGTTACAAAGGACTCAAGAGTTTCTGTTTTACAGTTGGATCCTACTGCCCTGAGCAAACTCTCGTCTCTCTACTTGTTTCCAGGGAACTCATGATAAACAAACAGACATGACCCTAAATCAATGGATCTCTCCTTCCTTCACCATCTACTCAGTTTTTCTGAGTGTTTAGTATGTGTTTCAAACATTCATATACATTTTTCTTGCAAATGGTCTTATGAGGAATTAGCTCCATTTTACAGATGAGGGAACTGAGCCACCAAGAGGCCATGTAAGTAATAGACCTGCTATTCTGACTATTATTCCAAGTAAGTAATAGACCTGCTATCCTGCTATTATTCCAAGCCCAGTACTCTTAACAGCTAAACTATACTGCCTCCTGCTGTCTCCAGGAAATTATAATTCTAAGCAGATGCCCATCAAATAGGGTTGTCTAGCATTTAAAACCATCTAACCATACCATTAACAGGCACACATTTGCAGACCAACCAAACAGGGATTATTTTATGACTATGACCATTCGGTTTCAACAATTATGTTATGAACTGATGCTAACTTCATGAACTTCTAAAGACAGATAACAGCAGTTCACATTTGTTAAGTGCGTAAGACTTACTCTAAGTGCTTCAAGTATTGTTTGATCCTCCCAACCACTCTAAGAGGTGGGTAATACTGTTGTTCTCCCTTCACGGCCAAGAAAGCTGCAACACAAAAATGTTTGCTAAAGTGTCTTGGGCAGCGCCTGTGGCTCAATGAGTAGGGCACCAGCCCCATATACCGAGGGTAGCAGGTTCAAACCCAGCCCTGGACAAACTGCAACCAAAAAATAGCTGGGCGCTATGGCAAGCGCCTATAGTCCCAGGTACTCGGGAGGCTGAGGCAAGAGAATCACCTAAGCCCAAGAGCTAGAGGTTGCTGTGAGCTGTGATGTCACAGCACTCTACCGAGGAGAGGAGAACAGACTCTTTCTAAAGATCTTTCCAGTACCCTAGAGAACTCACATGACCATCATTTCTGAAATGCTAAAGAAAATGGATACCCATAAAATACTGAGCACTGTGGAAGATGAAGGCTCTAAACTGGTGTGGGATTCTGTCATAAATAAAGTCTCAAGAAGAGTGCAGGTCTGCAACGTACCTAAGCTTTATTATGATTATTACAAACTAATTTAAAGTCAAAGCCATGCTGGAGGAAAAAAATTGAAAATAAACTCTCCACTAAAGCTGTCAGCCTGACTGTGGCCTCCAACTGTTTTAGTCACTAAAACTGCACATTTAATGGTCACTTTTATAACAAATACTAAGAAAGAAATACAAAGCTCTAAATCAGAGTTTATTTCTTTAAAAAAAAAAATAAAAAGGAAAGAAATATGTTAGAGGGCTAGGGAAGGCTACTGAGAGATGGTGCCACCATGCTGCCATTCCTGGTGTTGACAGTGATGCAACCATCAAACAAAGCCTCCGGTTGACACCAGAGTCCAACAATTTTACCCCCACTTGACGGGAATGCTGACTGTGGGTGCAGAGTCCAAGCCCCTTCCAACACCAAGTGGCAGCAACTTTTTTCCATTCTACTTGGACTTAGAGTGTCTACATTCACATTTCAGAATAATCATCTTTCCCATTCAGGATAGTTTTCCATGGTGTTATTGCCACGAGAAGTAAATACTGAGTGACTCAAGTGAAAGCCTCCCATAAAACTCACTGGCAAATTAGAGCATTTATCTATGAAGCCCCAAGGATGCAGTTTTTCTCTGACTATGGATGACATTCTTTAAATTCTTAGACTCAGAAGAACATTCCAGGGATGCCACTATGGCCTGTCCCTAATTGCAGAACCAAAAGATTAAATGTTAAGACTATATTTGTCCAGAAGATGTTTTCTACTATGAAGTAGTGTCAACTCTGGTAAATAAAACCCTAGCAAATGAACAAACTCCTCCTGCTTAAATCCCAGCCCCAGAGTTCCCACCTCCCTGACTCTCCTAGGTCAGGACAGTCACTCCCTCTACTGGGTTCCCAAAGCATTCTCTGTATATCTCAATTACAGCACTAAACGCATGCAGCTCTAATTATCCTGTCTCCCTTACTATCTACGCTACAGCTCCTGGAGGGCAGGGGCCAGAACCTTATCAATTTAATGTCCTCAGCACTTAGCAAAACTGGAAAATGGTAGACATTCAATAAATATTCATTGAAGAAAAGAATGAGATATAAAATGGGGGGCATCAGTTCGATTCCAAATGATCATATTAATTAACCTGTGCTACTAGACTCAATTATCTGACTTGGCCTGTCTCTGCTTCTGGTTTTCTTTAACTGTGATCTTTGCACCACTTGACCAGGAGTGCTAAAGTTGATATAACACATACTAAGCAATAGTCTTCCAATCAATTGACATACTATGTACTGGATTTCTCAGAGCAAAGAAAATAACTAGTATGCGGAAACTTCCTAGGAAAATATGTTGTTGTTGTTTTTTTGAAGACGGAGTCTCATTCTGTTGCCCCAGGCTAGAGTGCTGTAGCATCAGCCTAGCTCACAGCAACCTCAAACTCTTAGAGTCAAGCAATCTTCCAGCCTCAGCCTCCCAAGTAGGTGGCACTACAGGTACCCACCACAATTCCTGGCTAATTTTTCTATTTTTAGTAGAGACTGGGTTTTTACTCTTGCTCAAGCTGGTCTTGAACTCCAGAGCTCAAGAGATCCTTCTGCCTCAGCCTCCCAGAGTGCTAGGATTAGAGGCATGAGCCATAATGTCTGGCCAGAAAAACTATGTGTAATGAATCTGAGACTGTTTCCTTCTACCTCACTGTGTGGTCACTCCCACACAGTCCATAGGAACCCAAGAGTAAGATAGGTCATTTGCCCCCCATCATTGTCCCCCAACTTTGCACAAATACCTTCAGCTCTATCCAATACAAGGGTGACTTTCTAGGTTACAGGCCCCATAAAGCCTCTCATCTTGGGACAAGGGATGCTTGGATAGAGGCAGGACCAAAAGAACAAGGCTCTATAACCTTCACCCCAACATGCCTCTTCCAAATCCCACAGCCTGATGTATCTTCTTGAGGCAAACCACATTCCAGAGTTCTCTCTTCTTCTGCCATACAACATTAATCACCCTTTATTTTCTAGATGACAGAGAAGATTTATTAACATATGAGACTCTTCCAGTCCACCCACAAGCAGAAGAATTGTCTTTGTCTGCCTAGTTCATAAATCTTTTATGATGCAGAATTGGAGAATGGGCAAGAAGTCCAGAGAGGTATAAGAAAGCAGGGATTCTAACCAGAGAAGCTGGGTCAGTCTACATGATGAAGGGATAGGAGCCCCATGGGGTACATCAAGTTGTCAGTAGATAATGCTGGGAAGTAGTGATTGAAAGAGAATTAGAAAGGAGAAAAAGCAAGATCTTACGATGTGTAGCTGGCAGATAAGAACAAGTTCCCCTTTAATGTGCTTTGAGAAAGTCATATAAAGATTGAAATCACTTTTAAATTATTTTTGGTTCAGGCTGGGCTTATTTATAGGGAATTCCATGCAGGGATCAGGCTATTTGGGCTCTCAGCTTACTTTAAGAGTTATACCTACTATGACCTAATGCAGCAACACCTTCCCAGGCTGGGAAACTTGTCTATAGTGAGTATCATTTACCACACCCTTTCTAATGTAATCTTTGAGGGACAAACTTGGATCACAGAGGATAATTAGACTCATTTACAAGAAAGATATAAAAC
>NW_003852488.1:6366286-6370985 GCF_000181295.1 Otolemur garnettii | reverse complement strand
TTGGCATCACACAGCTCACAGTAACCTCCAACTCCTGGACGTAGGCAATTCTCCTGCCTCAGCTTCCCCTATTTATTGAGTAACAAGTTTATTTTTTTTATTTTGTCTTGTTCCAGAGAGACTAAAAAGCAGCTTAATGGAATACTTAATACACAATTACATAGATAAAAATTGAGAGCAAAATGTTTAAAATGGCAGGTGTGTAAACGGAGCCATGTATGAAGCAAAATATACATGCCATAATGATGTGTACCTTTGAAACTAATGCACATGCACTTGGTACTAAGCTTTCTAGCAGCCAGTCAAGAGAAAAGAAAACCAGCCAGGTGTGGTGGCTCGAGCTTGTAGTCCTAGATACTCGGGAAGCTGAGGTGGAGGATCACTTGAGTCCAGGAGTTTGATGCTACAGTGAGCTGTGATTGTGCCCCTGCACTCCACTTGAGTGACAAAGCGTGACCCCATCTCTAAAACAGGAAAAGAGGAGAGAAAACCAATCAGTTATGCAAATCAGTCAGTTTATAAGATTAAAGCCCAGCAAGAAAACCATTTTTGGTATGAAGAGAAACTAAGAAATTCTCTAATGGAAAGAGAGCATGATGGACAAAACAAGCTCCTCTACAATACTGTGAAGAGTTTCAAGTTTCAAAAGCTATTTCATATTCTGACATTGCATATAAGCTTTACAACTACCTAAAAGAAAGTCTGCACAGAATCCTGCAAACTAGATACTATTCTCCCTTCTAGTAGTTGAGGAAATTAAGACTTGATAGGCTGGCAAATGTGTTCACAGACACCCCCACCATGGTGCACTCACCAGATTTCATGCAGCACCATCTGTCCCCAAGGCCCAAGCTCTTGCTTCTGCCTACACTACCCCAGCAGTACAAAGCCACAGAACAAAAGGGCTCCTCTTTACCAAAAGTCACTCTCCTCCAAAGTCATCATGACACACACACACTTGGAAAACAAGTTTTCTCAGGAGGCAGTAAGCCTCTGTTGCATGAAAAAGGCTCTCCTCAACTTCAGGGTGGGCTCTGTCCTAGCATCTGTGTTCACTGACATATTTGTTTGGGCGTCACTGAAGTCGGTGGCACCCTGAGTAGCAACAGACTGACCCCTGTGGGTGGAAACAGACCTGGTTGTGTTGCAGGCATCTTCCCAGGGTGCAGGTGCAGGTGAAGGCTGCTCTGGGAACATTTCCCTGCTCCTATAGGACTGACTTGGTGACAAGAAGAGATGCTCATTCACAGAGGGCCAGGAAGGGGCCTGGAGAGCAGGCTGGGCCACAGTGACAGGAGCTTGGGGGCAGGTCCAGGAAGCAGGGATGTAGTTCTCACACCCAAGCAGCCAGTGGTCCATAGACCCAAAAACTCAGTGCAGCAAGATGAAGCAGCCAGCTGCCGGGCAGGAAGATAGACAATAACACTCACATCAGAGTGAGAGAGCAAGAGAACTCTCCAGAATCACATTCCCAGGCTCACCCCAGGCCTCCTGAATGACAGTCTCAGGACAAGTGACCCCAGATGATTCTGAAGGGAAGAAAACTTGAAAACCTCTGAGCTAGGACTTAAAGTAAAGATCAGTTCTTTAAGCTCACAAATATCTATGAAGGGCCTTTTATGAGCCAAACTTTAAGCTAGGAACGAGGGATGAGCACAGAGACAAGAGCTTGTCCTGAGAGCTTATAGGTCAGTGGAGGAGACAGATGTGAGGCAAAGGAGCACAGAAGTCCACACACCATGTGCCTTTCTCGTGACTGGACTCAGGTTTCCAGGCCCATAGACAGATGTACTGAACTTCCCAGGGCCCAGGAAACTCAGTTTTACAAAGTACGAGGAAGGAGCTATATTTCAAAAAGCATAACCTGAAAGGAGGAAAGCACCCTCTGGTGGCCCTGTGAGTGGTGGCACCTGCAGGATCCCCAGTTCTATGCAAGAGGCAAGAGGCTGCTCCAGGCAGGTGGCCAGGACCAGGAGACCCCAGGGCAGCCAGGAGCGCCAGCAGCCCTGTCTTGTTTCAATCATCAATCTCTCTCCAGTGTCAAGCTGGTCACTTTATGAGAAGACATTCTCCCTTGTGTCCACTGAACACCTGGACTCTCTGCTGTGCAGTCAAGTGACACATCCTACAATCAAGGTGTGGCCTGGGCTCGTTTCCACTCTCTCTCCAGCCCTAACACAGCAGGGCCTGGAGCAGGGAGGCACTCAATAAATGTGGTGAATAAATAAACAAACTGCACCATCACATCTAGCCCCACGTTGTCTGTTTTGTGGGATCTTGGGAAGACTGGACAAATAATCACAGTGGTTAAGTCCCTGAATTCTACAGAAATAAATGACTTCTTAAAATATTTAAATATAATCTATGTCCTTCCTAAGAGTCTCTATGAAAAGAATAATATTCACAAGGGGTATACTTTGTGCTTGGAGCTAAGCCTGGTATGGCTTAATTTGCAGTAGAGTAACATGTAAATTTATGATAATAAATTATATTATTTAAATGAAATTATAAAAATAAGAGTAGTTCACTCACATTCAACTTTCATGAATGCTGACACCTCTTGAAGAACATGGAGGTCTGATTTGTATTCAGGCCTGAATGCCAGCGTGAACCACAAGAGTTCTGGGCCTGCTGGTTTGAAGTATGTACGTGGGAAGCCCAGTCAAATACCCACATGGTATATTTAGCATTTCCAGCACGTCTCCACTCAAGAAGCCATGAAGAGATCCACTCGGTACAGAGCTCTGCGTTATGAGATGGAGCCGACAAAATCACTCAACACCATTTCTGAGCCATCACGAGGTAAGAAGGTCATAACACGAAGAGGGAGAACAGCAGTATATTCGAAGAATGATGGAAGAATTAGGAGGGCAGAGAGAAAGACAAGCACTGAACAAAAAAAAAAAAATTCAGAGAACTATTTGCAACTGTGCTTAATCCACAGAATCCCAAAGTAAACAAACCAGTGAGTAGCCTCTGAAGGAGGGAATTGATTTTGAGACATGTTGATTACTCCTCTAAGTCTGAAGCTCATGAAATACTCGACTGAATTAAGAAAACACCAGAGGCTGAGAAGAATTTATGGCCAAAGATTTATCCATCTGAGGTGAAAGAAGGCTGGTAGGCTAAGAAGTTCATCACTGCACAGCCCTCGTCCCTCACCGGATTCCTTCTGGCACTGAGTCTCCTCTGTCTACCTGCACCTGTGGGATGTTTGCAAGAGGGCAGGTGCTGACCAGAGGCACAGAGTTCAAAAATCCACAGAATAAGGATTTGATGTCACTTATCTCTAACTCATCTCATAAACCAGAGCTTCCTTCACCTCTAGATAAGTAATATCAAATCCTCATTATGTGGGTTTTGGAAACCTGTCTTTGATATTTGTTGCATGTAGTAAGCCTTGATTTCTTCCAACCAGCATCCTCATTACACAGGGGGAGTATAAAACATTACCTTGTGGTAGAAGACCAGCTTTTGAATGTTCACAACACAAAGAAGCCATAAATAGTTGAGGTGATGACTATGCTAACTACTCTGATTTGACCATTGAATGTTGCATGTATATATTGAAATATCACACTGTATCCCATACAAGTGGCCAATTATTATGAGTCAACTAAAAAAAAACAAAACAAAAAACTCAATATATTGGCTTTGGAATCAGAGACTCAGGAGTTGGAATTCCGGGTCTGTCAATTAGTAGCCATGCATCCTTGGGCAAGTTTATTCACTTCTGTTAATTTCCTCAGGGTTAAATTGCAGATTATAACAGTATCTACCTCAGAGGTTTATAGTAAGAACTGTATGATATATGTAAATCTGTTTACAAATGCTTGATAAATAATAAGTTTCCAATAATTTTTTTAAGTTCTTACCTGAGTCCAAGATATCACATGTCTCCCTAGGGTGTGCACAAAGGCAGCCTAGCATTTGATATGGCATTTGCTTCTCCATATCACAGATTGGTTTCAATTACTTTTATTAGGTATTATTTATCACCTCATCTAGTTTATTATAAATGTGTTCAATTTCAAAAGAGCCCTGTTTCATCTCTCCTAAACATTTTAACATCTTTGGAGAAGTAGTTATTAATCATCATTCTCTGTTCATAAACATTCAGTTAGGCTGACATCCAAATGTCAGGAGTTCAGACATATAAATGTTAACATAATTTTGCCAGTAAAATTTCATGAGTTTTCACATAAAGTATTTCATTTAACTCCATTTTGCTAGATGTGATTTTTTAATCCCTAAAATGGCTATTAATCTCAGCCAGTGGTGTCCCAATCCTTTGCTTTATTTTGTTTCCATCAAAATTAAAATACCCTTGAGTATAGGATTGTGGCTTGCACTTCCTTCATCTCCTACCTGGCATGCTGTGGGGCCTAAGCAGTTGTCTAATACCTGTCTGATCATGTACATCCTTGGTCTCAATAAACACAACTATGATAACCTCTAGCTTAGGAACAGAGGATAAACCAAGTATCTTTTTCAAACTAAAGGCTAATTTACAAGAAATTTTGAGGTACTTGTTGCTAAAAAAAAAAGCAACCATTTTGTAGCCACTGTAGCAAACTTAGACTACATGGTTAAAATGAACCAGCCTCCTTGAGTTCCTGGAGCCACTGTTCTTACCAGTCCAGGAGAATGTACAGTGAGAACAAGAGACCTTTCTTACTGTTAAAAACAATTACCGGCT
>NW_003852488.1:6358206-6366006 GCF_000181295.1 Otolemur garnettii | reverse complement strand
ATAAATAAATAAATAAATACCCTAATAAAAACCATTTAATCTAAATTTCCAGCTTTTGTCAGTCTGTGGATACACATGACATATCAGTGACAATAAGACCTCCCTTTAACTGGCTCATTTTGATTTGAATAATGTCACTCTTGCCCAGCCTTTTCTAGTTACATGGGAGCTACCACTTGTATGATCACAGTCTTTCATGGACCTTTACTCTGCCCATGCTTCACATTACACTTAAAGTCACAGAATGCCACCCATTTGCCAGTCCGTAGAAATCCTAATTCCTTGCCTAGAATTGTGTGCCTAATGTTCACAAACCTATAAACCCACCAAATGCCAAAATGCTACCATGTTTCCTTCCATACTGACTTGACCCCAGCCACTCAGTGGTCCTCATAGTTCTAGGGTCCTGATAGTTCTAGCCATACCACAGTCTTGGTGCCCTCCCTTAGCATATGGGCCATAATACTGTGGTTAGTCACATGCTCCAGGGTCAGACCACCTTGGAGGGAATCCTGGCTCTAATATTCATTAATTCTGCAAACCTGTATAAATTACTCAATCTGTCTCAGCTTCAGCTTTCTTATCTGTAAGGGGATGATACCATTACCTCATGGGTTTATCGTAAGGAGTGCATGAGATAAGGTGTACAGCAGCTAGCATAGTTTCTGACACATAGGAAACACTCAATTAATGCTTGTTATTGTTATACACTGAGAATGAATCACCAGAGAGCTATGTCCTAGCATATCATTTTATGGCTGGCTACCATGACTGAAAGAAAGTGAAACTTCTATTGCCAGGTATTATACAGGGCTCTATCTTATATATAGTTTATATACCTCAAAAGTCCCCCTAATGTTGCCATACATCTCCACACAAAATAGGTGCAAAATATTCTCTGCAAGTTGGCCATCTCTTTGTAACATTTTGTAATAAATATTTTGTAAAGAAAAGTACATTTAGCTACAATTTCCCATTTTCCCTATGTACGGTGACTTTAGGAGCAACTTCCAGATACCCTGTGGTTTATAGTCATATAGTTTAATATTCATAAACACTGAAGTTAATGCCTTTATCACTACTTTTATAGGCTCACAAAAGTTACTTATCCAAAGTTAATTTGTTTATACAAAAGAATAGCCAATAGTCCTTCAAAGCTCTTGATTTAGATAGTCATGGTGTCTCTCTCATGCTTCAAAAGACTTAAGACCTTTACACTGGTGCTATGGTTACACTGAAATCAACAACATGCTTATAGGTTTAATCTACCATCCAGACCCTTGCTCATTCCAGCTCCTATCCATGGTTTATAAGGACACAGCCATCTATACAGCTGTTGTATTGTCATCACCTTTGAGGTTTTATTGATTTTGATGACAACAAAGAAGTGTCTTTACAAAATAATGGATGTGACACTCAGGCAATGATGACCTCCCAGCAGGGGTCAAGTGGTTGGGTTTATCTCAAAGATTATGGACTCCTGACTCTTCCAAGTCTCTTCACTCGGAAAGATTCTAAATCAATAAATCCTTTCTGAGCTGCTGACTTCCTGAACTAGGGTTGGGGGCCTTGTCCTGGAGAAAAGAGGGAGGGGCCAGGGAAAGGTCTGAGCTGTTTCTTTCAGCCTCTAGCATGAAACACTCACTAAGGTTAGGAATGTGCCTCCTCCCCTGTTCCTGAAAGCTCCACCCTTTTCAGTTGTGTGCTCAAATACCATCCCTACTCTGTGCCACCTCCTTGATCTCCTCACCTGTTGGCAAGCATCATTGTCTATACTTCAGGAGGCTAAATCCCAGTAAGATCTTTCCTAATTTTGTCACATCCCTACTGAAGACATTGAAAAAGATAATCTGGAAGACTCCTTCTTCCAATTTCTGTATTCTGGACAAAGTACAATTTTTTTTAACCATCCTCGTTTCTGAAGTCAGACTGTATCAGACAATAGATACATGTTTAAATAATTAAATTTGTGAACTCATCCTAGAAAAAGTGCTACATACCTCATTGCTGAATATCACTATAGTCACCTTTAAGGTACTCCCTTTGGGAAACTATGCACCAACGCCAGCACCTACTGTACACTTCAAAGCACTTTATCTAGGACAAGTTCAAGAACTTCATTGTCAGACCTCCTAGAACCACAGCTCTGATGGCCATTCTGGAAAAAGAGTTTCAAAATTACTTTGAAGGGTAGAGTAGGCACTGGTGCATAGCTTCCCAAGGAGAGTACCTCAAAGGTGACTGTAGTGATATTCAGCAATGAGATATGTAGCACTTTTTCTAGAATGAGTTCACAAACTTTATTGTCCAACCTCATATGTTCACTTGATATGGATATATCTCCTTTTTTTCCCAAAAATTTGTATTACTACAATCATTCATCTGCATTTGCAAAATTCTTAGAATTCAGTAAAAGCCAAATAAAAGTCATACCTTTTTTTGAGTTTGTTGGTATTTTGCATGTTCCTCTATTATTTTTTTAAGACTATATGTTTTCATATCTGGCTCACCAAATAGGCTGTAAATGCCTTAAGGGCTGGAACTTGGTTTCGTTTATCTTTGTAGCCTTAGCAAAATGCTCAGTTTCTGTTATATATTAACAATAGGCGATCAAAAAAATGTTTGCATGGATGATGGATGGATGCATAGATGGATGGATAAATAGGTTAGATGGAATCCTCACAGACTTTGTGAAGAAGAAGAGTCCTTGAGAAAAATCTAACCTGAATTATTCACTTTTATGGTACTATCTTTTGAGTGGACTCTAATCAAGTTCAGAGATTATAAAGATGACAATACTGTCAACTGGTTCTTTAGCCATTCAAGCAATACAAAAAGAGTCCCAGGCTCCTTCATCCAACCATTGTCTTTACAGATAAACAAGTTCCCCCAAAAGGATATGCCTAGCCAGTTTCAAGTTTAAGGGCTTTCCAAATGCCATCTCATTTCCCGCTTGTAGACTCTGACTTTTCAAACTTTGCAATATTGATATTAACAATAATAAACACAGCTGAGCTTTACTGAAATGTATTCCATGCCAAGCACTGTATTATGGCTTTGCATGTATTGTATCATGTGATCCTCATGACAAGGTTAGGTACCTTGCCCAAGGTGACACAGCTAATAAGTGGCAGAGCCAGACTTTAAACTCAGTCCAACTTCAGAGCCTTATTTGTTGAATCTAATCCATCTGATAAAATAGCCCATATTTTTCTCATAGAGCCTGTTTGAGGTTTTTATTCAAAAGGTTCGACTGCTTTCACTCTATTGTAGAAGGAAAATATTTCAAATATGTTGATGCAAATTATTAAGCAGGACATATCTAGGAAATAACTTTATTCCTAAATTAATCTGATGAAACCAGATAGGCTTCTATTACAAGCATCTTTGAAATGAGAGTTCAGATGGGAAACAACAGGAAATCATGTGGAAACCCAAGGTGTTGATCATATTTGCTGGCTGCACAGGCCAGCGGTTGTCCTTTAGAGGGAGCAGTGAAGTCTCAGGGGATCATCCACTCTGTGTTGTAAGGTAACACGTCTTCATTAATTTTTTAAAAGGAAGAAAAAGAAACTGTACTGTCTACTTGAAGGTTATAACACGTGCAAGAGGCTGACGTTTTTTCTTACTGGCTGTGGAAACATATCATGTAACTTGTGCCTACTTAGGAATCTTCAAGTCTGGGAAGGGAATTCCTATCTATGAATTCCTAGTAGCTGGTTTTATTAAACATCTTGGGATAGTAAGTTGCTTCTAACCTAATTATTCATGCTATTTTCAACCACGGGTGGTGTCGACCAAAGACTAAAATAGAACAATCCTTGGAAAATTCCAGTGGCATACTCCTCAGAGGGAAATGACCTTCAAAAGCCTCACCGAAATGCTTGCTCAGAGTCCCAGCATTCTCTGCTCCTCGCATGCACCTCACAGCATTCCCAGCTCAGATTATTTGCAATCTCAAATTCTTTACTCACCCCCACCTGCTCTGCAAAAGACTTTCTCTATGGAATGCCATAATGTGTAGAAAGAACTCCACTAATTTGAAACATTGCATTGACAGTAGCCATGAATAAGATATGCCAGGTGTTTGCGTGTCCCTAATACCAGTCATGTTTGGGTACTTATAACACAAAGTCAGGCCAATGGAATGCCTAGTCTTACTGGCTGCCTCTCTGGCTAAACATTACATCTTAATTCATATCACACACTGATTAAAGGCACTGTGAGATATAGCATTTATCACAAATTTTCAAGGGGAAGAGAAAGAAGGAGTTTAGAATATATTAAATACTTACTAAAGGCCCGGCCACAAGGTCTGGGAGCCTTTACTATGTTACCACTTTAATTCCCACCACAATCATATGAGAGTGGTATTATTGTCCCCATCTCACAGATAAGGAAATACAACCTCTGAAGGATTAAATATCCTGCCCAGGTAAGTGGTAAAGCCAAGATGGGAACCTGTGTGAACCCAAATTCCATGTTTATTTTTACTACTAGATCAAAATTTCCCCCATACTGCTTAGTCCAAGGCCAGAAGCATAAGAATGGTGGTTTTAAAGATACAGATTCTGCTGTCAGACTTCCTGGCTGTTTAATCTGTTCCATTCAATTTCAAGGTATGACCTCATCAAGTTTTTTAACCTCCCTAAACCTCAGTTTTCTCATCTTTAAAAAATAGAAATCATTATAATGCTACCTCATAAATTTTAAGTATTTAAAAATAATTATGATTATCATCATTTTATTTTACACCAACCCTCCTCACTTGTTAAATAAAATAATAATAACAAAAGCTAATATTTATTGAATGCTTCCTATAAGCCAGGTACTATACCAAGTGTTTTACATGAGTTATCTCATTTAATAACAGCTAATACTTCTTGAAGACCTACATACCAAGATCTGCTTTAAACACTTTACTCATGTTAATTAGTGAGTAACTAGGACAGATAATGTTGTTATCTCAACTGTGAAAATAAGGAAATGAAAGATCAGAGAGGATAAGTAGATCACCCATGGTCACACAGGGAGGAAAGATGGAGCCATGTTAAGGACTCAGGCAGTTCCATCTAGGTGTCCAGAGTCTTAACCTCCACTCTTGGGTTCCTGGACCTGGGTGAGGCCATAAAACCAACATCAAGCACAGTACCTGTACTCAAAGAGCTTCCAAATATATTGAGGCTATAAGACCTACACATTTAACAAGTGAAGATGCTATAATGCTCTGTAGCCAAATGTTCAAAATATGCAAAGCACTCCTAAGGGGCCCAGGAAGACATACAAGAGACTAAGCAGGGTGGCCTGTGGGTTCTGGGGAATCTTCCTTGAGAACCCAGGGCTTTTACTGGGCTTTGTGGGATCAGGGTTAGTGAGGAGGTGAGGTAGGGGAAAGATCATAGGAAGGAGACTGGGCAAGATCGGACAGGATGTGAAGTGTGTTTGAGGAGGAATGAGGAGACCGGCCTGAGGAAAGATGAGTTCCACATAAGAAAGTAGAGGTAAAGGTAGACAAGAAGGTAGAGATGAAGTTAGACAAGAAGGGAAGGACAGTCTACAAAACCCTTGGCAATAGTCTAAAAAACTAGAATGTCACTTACAAGGTGAAGAGGGAGCATCAGATCCCAGAGGAGAGTAACCTGACAAGGGTGCTCTGTGCAGCCCGGCTCAGTGTGGGGAGATGGAGAGAGGCAGGGGAGGGTACTTAGGTGCTGGCGTGAGGCTGTGAGAGATCCCGGCTAGACTGAAAGGACAGAGAGAGAGAGGCCGAAGCAGAATCAGGCGGCTTACTGACGTGAGAGACTGACAGAAGAGAGGCTTGGAGGAGAACAGATCCACTGTATTGGGATCTGGGCCTGTCCCAGTCCACACCAAATCCCCATGTCTATTAATGACTTACCCACACATTGTAGATGCTGAAAATGGAGTTTGTTAAATAAATGAATGACTCATCTAGCTACCAGGCCAGTCCTTCCATTTTGCACGTGAGGAAAGAGATCCTACAGGTTATGTGAACTAAGCAAAATTATGTTAAGTATGAGAAGCAGAATCTAAACTAAACTCCCAAATCCTGACAACTGCTAGGCGAGATGGCTCACACCTGTAATCCCAGCCCTCTGGGAGGCTGAGGCAGGTAGATTTCTTGAGCTCAGGAGTTCCAGAACCAGCCTGAGCAAGAGCAAGACGCCATCTCTACTAAAAATAGGAAAACTAGCCGGACATCATGGGGGGTGCCTGTAGTTTCAGCTACTCAGAAGGCTGAGGTCAAAGGATTGCTTGAGTTTGACATTGCTGTGAGTAATGACACTGTGACACTCTACCCAGTGTGACAGAAAGAGGCTCTGTCTCAAAAAACAACAAAAAATCCCGACAACTATTCCAGACTTTCTGTCTGCTATAACTTGTTCTCAACTGGGGGATGTCTCAGGGACTATCATATCAAAAACAGATGTTGTCAATAAGAAAAAGCAAAACTAGGGAGAGATTAATGGAGTTCTTGGATAATTTCATTTGGTTTTGGACATGTAAACACTGATGTGATAGCAGAACTTCTGATTAGAAATGTCCTG
This sequence comes from Otolemur garnettii, assembly GCF_000181295.1. Classification (NCBI taxonomy): domain Eukaryota; kingdom Metazoa; phylum Chordata; class Mammalia; order Primates; family Galagidae; genus Otolemur; species Otolemur garnettii. The sequence continues at coordinate 6,359,437 of NW_003852488.1, read as the reverse complement.
TAAGCAGTTTCCAATTTGGGACTGAAGTAAACATGATAATTAATGACTAGAAATAGATATTTGTACTTGGGAATCATAAAAAGAGAGCTATTAGTTGAAGGCATAGGAAACATGCTTTTGTAATATCATGAATAAGAAATGTTTTTGGTTTCTCATTACTTCAATTAAATATTTTTTCATCTACTGAAGAATTGTTGAACAAGCAGTGCACTTAGCTGCAATCAGCGTGTCAATGTTGTTGGAATTGCTTCATTTGCACATGTCAATCTGTGATTTGACAGCATGCAGGATGATTTAGGGACTGCTGCACAGACCAACCTGTATCGGTGCCCCCTGAAAAGCACTGAGAAGGCTCTAAATCTGTTATGTGGGCCCTGTTGCAATTTTTATTCTATAATTTTTGTTAGATCTTGCCAATTATGGTATCCAAAGGCAAAGCAAAGATCTTAAAATTTTTATGAGATTTATGTCATATGCCTAGGCCAAAAATGAAGCAGAGGACTTAAATGCTTTTGCCTTATAAAATTGTTCCCTTTGGCTTCCTAAATGCAAGGGGGTCAACCCAAATCAGTATGAAGCTAGATATTATGAAGTTACTGTCATTTAAAACAACACCTATTTTCTTAGCATGAAATCTGGATGATTTTCACACCACTTCAAAACCTAGTTACTGAGCACTGAGCATACCACACTGTTTACACTCTGGAATGAAGTATATATACATATATATTTTTAAGTATATTTTTATAAATTTATATAGAGAGAGATTACCTCTCCAAATATATATTTTGTATATATACAGATGTGTATACATATATATGTATTTGTATATATACATTTAGAGAGGAAATCTGATTCATTGCCAGAGATTTTTTAATCTTTTGGAGTTTACAGTGAGTTGGATGGTGGTCCTGTCCAAAAGATAAGTCCACCCAGAATCTGTGAATGTGACCTTATTTGTAGAGAGGGTCTTTGCAAATGTGATAAAGAATCTTGAAATGAGCTCACCCTGGATTATCCAGGTGAGTCTTAAGTCCAAGGACAAATATCCTTGTAAGAAACAGAAAGGGAGGCTCAGAGCCTGTAGCTCAGCAACTAGGGCGCCAGCCACATACACCAGAGCTGGTGGGTTCAAACCCAGCCTGGGCCTGCCAAACAACAATGACAACTACAACCAAAAAATAGCCGGGCATTGTGGTGGGCACCTGTAGTCCCAGCTACTTGGGAGGCT
>NW_003852488.1:6335365-6358071 GCF_000181295.1 Otolemur garnettii | reverse complement strand
GAGGTTGCTGTAAGGTGTGATGCCACAGCACTGTACCGAGGGTGGCATAATGAAACTCTGTCTCAGAAAAAAAAAAAAAAGAAAAAGAAAAAAAATACAAAGGGGGAAATCATAGACACAGGGAAGCCTCTGTGGAGACAAAGACACAGTTCAAAGTTACGGCCATAAATCAAGGAAGAACTGGAGCCACCAAACCTGGAAGGGTCAAGGAAGGATTTCCCTGAGTCTAGACCTTTCAGAAGGAACACAACCCTGATGAACACCTCAATTTTGGACTTCTTTCTAATCCAGAACCATGAGAGAATACATTTTTGTTATTTTAAGCCAGTAAGTTTATGGCGATTTATTGCAGCAACCATGGGAAGCTAATACAGAGTTCATTAAGTGAACGACTTTTTGTCTCTTTTGGTCATATTAGAACAAAGATCTCGATCTTTGATAATTCAACTCTTGCCTCCCAATGAGCAGGAATTATCTTTGAGGTTAAGTGAGTTTTTAGTGCAATAGCCAACAAGTAATATTGATTGTTTTTTTTTCCTTGGAAAACTACAAGAAGTTCAGAGTTTGAATTGCAATTCCAGTTTTGGAATCACACACAACATGAATCCCTTCCTTCTCCCAACGGCCTCCCTATTGTCAGAGAAAGCACTATGCCAGCAGGTGAGCTTTGTTACACCAGGAGGGTCAGGGATTCCTTAGGGAATAAACTTGAGTTGTTACAGAAGTGACCCAAAATCTCCACCTGAAGGCAGTTACTAGGAGCTTCAGCACATGACTTACCAATTTCCTCTCCACCCTACTCTTGCTTGGGCAAAATAAGCACCCATGTCAAGTATCCACCCACACCTAAAATGCAAAGTTCCTTGATTATTTTCTGGATTACAATCACCTCCACCTGACCTTCCCAACCCAGTTTCTTGGCCAGATCCTAGAGCTTGTCTTCACTGCCAAGGCTTCTCCAACCCATCCCCCTTGAAATATAACCAAAAATTCCTGTATGGTGGCTACTGATGGTGAATTCTTTCAACTTGTTATACCCAGTCCCCACTCCACAGCCTATAAACTAACCTGCATCATATCTCAGTTAAAAGGGATCCTCTGATCTGAAGTCAGATTCTCTACCAGTATGAGATGATCTCTCTCTTCTGTTTTTGGTAACAATCCCTCCCCTCTTCCCCTACTATCCCCTCTATCCCCTACTATCCCTCTCTTTCTTCTTGCTCTAATCTCTTGACCTACATCTCTAATATCTTTCTCAGAGGCTCTTCCCACCCAACACTTCTCAGAGATTGTTCAAATTTCTCACAAGTTTCCTACTGTTCTTGACTTAGACTTGGACAGCCCACCTTCTTGGAAGTGCCAGTCACACTGCGCTTTCCCACTTCCTCCCCTGTCATTCTCTCTCAACCTCACTCATTCACATGAACTCAGTGAAACTCTCATAACAAAGTCACCCAAATATAACAAAAGTGCTTGCCATTCTACTGACCTCTCAATGGCTTTCCATGCTGTTGAATCCTCTTTGTAACAGTACCCTCCCTGTGTTCCTGGGTGCCGTGGACAGGCGCTTGCATCCCTCCCAAATGTGTGTGTTGAAATCCTAACCCCCAAGGCGATGGTATTAAGAAGTAGGGCCTGTGGGAGGGGATTTGGTCATGAAGGTAAAGCCCTCATGAAGGGGATTAGTGCCTTTATAAAAGGACACAAAAGAGCTGCCTTCTCTTTCTCTGTCATATGAGGATACAGCAAGAAGACTGCCAACAGCAAACCAGGAAGGGGGCCCTCACCAGACACTGCATCTGCCAGCACGTTGGTCTTGGACTTCCCCAGCTCCCAAACTGTGAGAAATAAATTCTGTTGTTTAAGCCATCAGTCTATGGTATTTCTGTTATAACAGCCCAAACTAAGACACTGGGACACCACTGTCTCCTAGGTCTCCTGAAACTTCCTGAACCATCTATTCTCATCCTACGTATTTACGTAGTTCTCCCTTCTTCTCTTTTGCCCATTCACCTCTATACTAAGATTCCAAAATTGTGCCTAGCCTAAATCCTTTTCCTGAAGTTGATATCAGCTGCCTGCTGGGCACATCCATCTTTATATTCTGTTAGTAGCTCAAATTTGACATTAAACTAAACACCTTATTTTCCTGATAAAATCAACTTTTCTATCTCAAAGAGTGGTACCATTACTTACCCATGACCTGCTTCACAGCCTCCAGGCCTACTTACTGTTGATTCTCCTTCCAAAATACTTCTAAGGCCAATTCTCCCCTCTCCTTAGTTCAGGTCCATTTAATGATCTTCCTTCTAGATCACAGGCTGTTCCTTCTCTGCCTTTAGCCTCAACCCTTGCCTATCCATTCTTCCCATGGCAAGCAGAGGAACCTTCCTAAAATGCCAATCATTCGACCACTTAAATCCTTCAGTGGCTCCCTAACACCTACAGACCACTTAGCATAACCTGTAAAACCATTTGATGTTGACTTCTGTCTGTCTAGCCTAATTTCTGGTCACTCTTCCCTTAGTCCACTATTGTTCTGCCAAATAACTTGTAGGTCCTTGCATAAAATAAATCTTACACAATCTCTCCCTTGAACTAGCTGTTTTCTCTGCCTGAAATAGCCTTTCCCATCCTGGTGCTGTCTTGCAAACTCCTCACCATTCACGACCCATCCCAAGCATCCCTCATCTCAGAAGTTTTACCTAAACTCAATCTGGGACCTTCACTCCCATAAGGCAATCAGACATCCATTATCATCAGCACCCTAAACAGTTCTGTTACAGTAGAGGGCTTACTATTTTGTAACTGCTTCTGTGTGCATCTCCTCAGCTAGCCTATGTGTGTGTCCTTTTCATCTTCTTCATCTTCATACATCAGCCCTAGCTCATGGCAAAAATTCAACACTTTTTTATTATTTTGTTGTTGTTGTAGTTTGGCCAGGGCCGGGCTCCATCCTGCCACCCTCCGTATATGGGGCTGGTGCCCTACTCACTGAGCCACAGGCATCACCCAAAAATTCAACACATTTTATTGAAATCTTTTATTATCTGATCATCTGAAGAGTCAAGGTGATCAAGGTTAACCTAGCAGTTTATGGGAAAATGAAACCATGTCCACACAGATTTATTGCAGCAGAAGGGAGAAATTTCCTAGTCAGAGAAACCGCCAGAAATGAGAAGAACTAGGGGGTGGGGATGAGCATAATGTATATAGAAGGAGGGGAGAATGACCTCCCTACACCAGGAGACATTGTTGGAGAGTCAGAGAACCGAGTTGGGTGGGTTTGGTGGGATGAGGGTATGGAGGGCTTCATTGGGGGTATGAATAAGACTCAGCATATTCATTTCCTATTGCTGCTGCAACAAATCATCAGACACTTAATGGATTAAAACAAGAAAAAATCTGTATTATCTTACAGTTCTAGAAGTCTGAAGTCACAAATGAGTCTCACTGGCCTACAAACAAGGTGTCGGCAGAACCACATTGTCTCCTGGTCTTTTCCAGCTTCTTAGAGGCTGCCCTCATTCTTCAGGCCCATGACCCTCTTCCAATGTCATAACCAGCAACAGCTGGTGAGTCTTTCTCACATTGCTACACACTGACACCTTCTTCTGCCTCCTTCTTTCACTTTTAAGGACCCTGTAATTACACTGGGCCCACAAAGATAATCCAAGAAAATCTCCTCATCTCGAGGTTGGCTGATTGTCAACATTAATTTTTTCTGAACCATTACTTCCCCTTTGCCATGTAACCTAACATATTACAGGTTCCGAGGATTATATTAGGACGTGACATCTCTGGAGAGCCATTATTCTGCCTCCCACCTTCAGTAACTAATGGGAAGCTTCTTTCTAGGTCTCAACCCTTAATGCCATAAAGTATAGAGCTGCAGATTGGACTGCCCTAAATCCCACATTTCTGCAATCTTGTACCAATGAGTCATGATGACAATTTTTTTTATTTTCCTTTGTGCACAGTTTTTTTGAGGGGCCATTGTGCCGTTCTGCTGCCTATATGTATACAGAGAGTTTACTTTTTAATAGCAGATGTACATCAAGTACTTTAGTCACATACACATGCACAGATAACAGACCATTTTTGATTCCTTTGTGTGTATATGAGGTTGGCTGTAAGAAATAAAGCAGCTGCCATATTGTGGAATGCCCACATGTATAACATTTTGAATGATTTTAATTCACTTAATAGGATCTAAGTTCCTATTAATATGGTGGATGCTGTGATTCCCATGACATTGACAAGGCTGTGTGATTCTCCCACTTCTGCATAACACTAATTAATAATGGCAATACAACTATCTTGAGTGTAGTTATCATCTTTCTTAGGACTCAAAGAGTTTCATAGAATTTATCCTTTTCCTTTCAAAATATTCCCTGTGGGGTTACCAGCTGCAGGATCACTTTTTGAGATCAAAATAAGAAATAATTTTCTAACATCTGTGAAAGGCAAAAGGAAATTTAGAAATACAATAATCTAATTGAAAAAATAATCACATCATTTGTTTCAATATATGCAAACTGTGAATTCAAAGATGCTTAAGTGAAGCTTTCTAAAGTTGATAGACATGTATTTTTAAGTCCAGGAGACCATATCTGCATTCATTCATTCTTTAAACAAGTATTTTGTATAAATTCTCAGATACCAGATACCATTCAAGGCATAGAGATTCAACAAAAACAAGACAATGTCATTGTCCTCAAGGAGCTTACCATCAGTAGGAGATAGAGTGTACGCTTTGACCAAACATACAAACATATGGACAAACAAATCATCTTTCAGGAAGTGGTAAGCACTATGAATTTTAAAAAAAATAGCACCAGGTAAAAGAGAGTGAGAGTGAAGTTAGGAAAATGTTATTTTAGTTTGGATGGCCTGGGAAGGCCCGAACACATATCTGAATAAGGAGCAAGCCTTATTCAGATATCTCAGAATAGAGAAAAACAGTGAATATGTCAATTTGATTATATTGAATAAATATTAATTAAGCATAGGCTATGTGCCAGTTATTTTGGGGGGTGCTGGGGAGAAAGCAAGTATGAAGACCCTGCTTAAGCTGTCCTAGGGCAGCTCAGCCTGAATAGATCAAGAAATAACACAAATGTGTATGCTCCATTGAGTTACACTCATAAATGTCTTTATCAAATGCATTTACCCTCTGATTACTTGAGAGGTGAAATAATTACCAAAAGCACAAAATCCCAGTAGTAGAAGTCAGGCTAATTAGCCCTCTTCCTACACCCATGATTTTCAAAATTTTGCAATAGATTCATTTGTTTAAATTAAATCTTGTAAGGAATTCAAACATATCAAGCAAATAAACATGATCTTCTCTGCTGAAGGATTTATGGAAGTCCGTAGCCCTGCCAATTCTGCCTCCCTGCAAAGCCTCTACCACCACTTTGCAGCAGTGTTAATTTTTATAATTATACCATGGTTGCATGAAATGTTAACATCAGAAGAAGCTGAGTAAAGGATATAGTAGAACTCTACGTACTAGTTTAACAACTCTCCTTAAGTCTACAGTTATTTCAAGCTAGAAAATTGAAAGAAAAGTAATCCTACCACCATCGTTACCAGGTAGCCCATCATAAGATACTGTGGATACTATCTGAAGCCATTAACTTCAATCATGCCTTGCTGAGACAGCCTATTTATAAGAGATCTTCAGAAAAGGGGCATTCCTTTCTTGGGAGCCTTTCTTGGTTTTTAACCATTTTCAACACCAGAAAATTCTTTCATATGATTCTTTAAATCATTTATGCCCTAGGATAAACCCATTTTTTCAAGTTTTGTCATCAGTGGAAAAATAAACCTTGTACAAAATAATAACTTGTGACATATTTACAGACCTCACAATTTTTCATTAATCTTCTTTTTGTAGGTTAATAGCAATGCCTTCCTTTTTTCTCACAAGTCTTCTTTTGCCTCATTTAATCATTCAAGAGACTCTTCACTTTAAGTGTTTTTTTTTTTTTTACTTAAAGTATTTTTCGACCTTCTTATACTACGATGTTCTGTGCCCATCCCTGGAGTTTTAAAAAATAAATAAATAGAATTAAAAGTAAAAGAGGATACAGCTAATATCAAATACCTTGGGTAAAAGGTGGTATTATCACTCAGGTTTTATATACAATATTCCTATTGGATGTTATTGCCATAACAACCTCTCTAAATTACCATATTTTGTTTTTTCTTACACATTTTTTCACACCATTTATGATAGTGATTAAGCCAAGTGCCCCAGGCATTTGCCTTAACCAATGAACAGCCAGACTGGGAACTTCAAGTCTTTCAGCAAGTCACAAAGTGCCAAAAATGCTCTCGCCAGGAGACATATTCCCTGAGTTATATAAAGTAGAAATTCGTTCTGATATCATTCACCTGACATTATTTCACAGTAAGATAAGTAAACTGACGAAGGCTGTGACCCTGTCTATTGGACCCATCCTTGCTTTAGTTCCTGCCTGAGAAGTGAGGATAAGACTGTTTACCAACTCTGCATGGGTGTTGCAAGAGTTGATTAATGCTTATATGGCACCATCTGATCAGAGGCTCTGTGGCTGTGCCACCCAAGTTGTCATAGGCTGTGAAATGCCTGGATGCCTCAAGGGCACTCCCTTCAAACTCTATGCCATGACTCTAGATGACTTGCTGTGGACCATAACTAGCATATGACCCAACTGTACTTTCAGACATGCGTGCCGAGCGCCAGTAAGGCTATCACCCAAAGCTGAAAAGCAGTTTTTCTGATGCTGCAGGCTCATGCACAAGGCACCAAAATAGCACCAGAAATACTATACCCATATTGCTTTATCCTAGACATCTGACACTTGTAAAGCTGATGCCAAATTTCTTGTCACATATGTGTCTGGAAGCCTTCGTGCTGAGAGGCATTTCTTATCTTCTGACATTTCAGAGAGCTGCATAAAGCCAGACAAGCATACAGCCTCCTTCAAAAAGGCACGAGGCAAAGCCAAACATTCTTTTCAGGTGACCTCTGCAGCCTTTGCTGGGGGAGATCCAAGACACCCTCAGCACATCTGTAATCCTCAGGATATTCTAAATGTTGGAGTTTGCAGCTTGCGGTCAGTATCAGCCAAACTGCCCTGGCTCTCCAAGGTCATCTGAAAATGATATGCCCATCAGCCAAATGAGGAAGTGCCACAGCACGCAAAGCTACCATAAATTCAAACAATCCTCAGGGGCCCCACAGCCCACTCACATCTATTACACTGGGGCTTCTTGTTAACACTAATGGTTTTTGCAACTGATACCCCCAAACAGAAACAAACCAGGTTGTTGCAAAGAATATAATCATAGATAATTTCTAGTGAGTCCCTTCTCTTTTGATCTAGCTTGTACAACCTGCCTGACAAAGCAGGTGCCTCGGAGCCCCTGCCCCAGACACCAAGGACCAGGGGTTTCTACTAGGAGAGTCCCCTAAAGTGATGTGTGTCATTATAACCTGGTTTTAAATGCAAATTCCTGGGCCCAATTCCAGACCTTCGAATCAGAACCTCCTGCTAATGGGATCTAAGAATCTGCATTTTGAATAGATTCCCCAGATGATCTTTTTTTAACTTTTCATTTTCCCAGATAATTTTTATACACATGAAAGGTTTCAGAAACCTGACAGAATTTTCAAGTAAATTAAAATTCATACAAACCTTCAGCTTGTGGGGAGAGTTTCTGGCCACAGGAGTTACTAATCCTTGGGCCATCTATTCTAAATTCACCAGCAAGCAAACCACACCCTCAAGAAGAAGGATCAAGTTTCATTATTTCTTCCTTCTCCCGGTTTCATTGTTCATGTCCATCTTTGGGAATGATAAGCCCTGGCATCAGATGCTTCTAGCATCTATCACCTTGTATGGCTTAACTTTTTATTATTAGTTTGTTACTGCTGCCTTAATAGATTACCACAAACTTGGCACAAATAAATCCTCTTACAGTGCTGTAGGTTAGAAGTCCAACAGAGGTCATGGGGCTACAATCAAGACATCAGCAGACCTATGTTCCTGTCTGGCGGTTTCAGGGGAGCATCTGTTTTCTTGCCTTTCCAACTTCTAGAGGCCACCCACACTTCTTCATCTTCAAAGTCAGCAGTGCTGCGTCTCCAGCTGTTCTTCACGTCTCCTCTGACTCTCCTCGGCCTCCTTCTTTCACCTGTAATGATCTTTGTGATCATACTATCTCAAGGATCTCTGATCCAAAGTGACCTTCCTATTTCAAAGTTCTTAACATGGGCATATGGGATTGCATCTGTGATTTGCCATATAAGGTAACATTTCCACAGGTTCCAAGGATTAAGACACAGACGTTTGGAGGGACCATTATTCTACCTACCACACTTGCTTCTGTAATGTGAAAGCTGTCTTCTTTTGGGTTTCCTGAAAAGCAGATCCTCAGACTAGGATTTGAGTAAAATTTCAGGAAGCCAGTGAAGGAACAGTGCAGTCTGGCAGTAAAGAAGCAAAGCAAATAAGTGAATTAATAAGCAGGATCCTGACACAGGCAACTAGACTGCATTCCCATGGAGACTGTGTAGAACGCACCTTAGAATAGTCCCAGGGGCAAGGAAACTGGGGCAGTTAGCACCAGTTCACCATTTATTACTTAGAAATTCACAGTAATCCCCCAGGCACTTCCAGTACTTCCAACTTCCCTGACTGTGGATAGGCACCACAGCTACGGATAAGGCATCAATAGCATCTGAATCAAGGGGCTAATTGTTGAGGGAAGTGTGGCTTCCTGCACTAGAAGATTAAATGCACACTTCCATTGACCCAGCAGTCCCACCTCCAGGGAATTCTTGTTAAAGGCATATTTGAACACATATGAAATGATTATTTGTAACATTATAAGAATTGGAAATAATTTAAATTCCTTTAATAAGGGATTACATTATAGTGATACAATTGAATATTCTGCTATAATTAAATACAATGATGCCTGTCTATGTTTGCTAGGGAAACTAGTTCCTGACATACTGCTAAGTGAAAAAAAACAGGTTACAAATAGTAAGTATATTATAAATCCATTTATGTAAAATTATGTATGTATAATATACGTATGTGTGTGTGGGTATAGCATGATGTCTTGAAGAATGCTCATCAAAACTCTCACAGGAGTTATTTCTAGGAGGCAGTTATTTCTCATCCTTTATGCTTTCTTCTTTATGCTTCTCTGCATTACAAAAAATATCACAGTGTAATATACAGTCAGTCCCTGTGTTACACACATCTGACTTATGTACAACTCACACTTACAAGTGGAGGCTCTTACAGTAAGTCTCCAAGTCACAAACATCCAACTTACATACAACTCACACTTGCGAACAGGTGCTATTACAGGTAATAAGTAAAAGTTGCAACCTACTGACAAATTCAACTTACCAGCAAACCTACAGAATTTTTCTCATTCGTTACACGGGGACTGCCTGTATTGTTTATTAATCAATCTATGACAAAGATATTTTCAGTTGTTATAAAAAGAAAAAAAAAGAATTCAGCTACTCAGGAGACTGAAGCAGGATGATCGCTTGAGCCTAGGAGTGAGCTATGACTGTGCCACTGCACTCCAGCCTGGGCAACAGAGTGAGTTTTGTCTCTAAAAACATAAACAAGTAAATTTTTTTAAAAAGGAATTCAAGTTTATCCTAAAAGATAAGCTGCTTTTTAGTTCTAATATGATAATGTCAATGGGCTTGTATGTTGTCCCCATTTTAAAACTACACGAGACTAAAGACCATGCGTTACAGGTCATATTTTGAACATAGCAGGCATTTAATTAATATCTATTCTTTAATTGATTTTCATCAGTATGAAAATCAGTAAAACAATACAGTGAACAAACCAAGTTATGGTGAAATTTTCACAATGCGTGAATTCCCGGGGAGCTGAAAGGCATGGCCTTATCAGGCAGGGGCTGGCCGCAGCAGAGAAGGGCAGGCCCTCCACTGCAAGGACACACCCGTGTCACCCCAGAGATGCTATCGGAGCCCCACTTGCCTTAGGTAGAAGTGAAAATGAATGCACACGCAGCCTTGCAGTTTTACAGCACAGACCAGACAAGTGGAATCTATGTCAATCTGTTAGCAATTAATTCAACAGTTTGTCCCCTGAAACTCTCTGAGCTTCCTCAGGAGAACACTGCACTTCTAGTTGTGCATGATGGCAAAGCTGACTGAAACTGCAGAGAGGAAGGACACGTGGCAAGTCATGGTGTGCCCATGGTGCAATAAGATAAAAAAATTAAGTGTGAGACTCCACAATTTCCCCCTTCCCTCACACTCATGTCCCCTTTTTATGCCTAATGGGGAAAATTTGTCAGCTGTTCAGGTTTCTCGTGGGCCCTCCTTTGTTGCTTAGAATCTAAATGATGAGTAAATAGAGAGGTAATACAAAAGTGGACAAGTCCCAGCTGGTATAGACTGTAAAGAGCTGAGAGAGGGGGCAAGAGGAAGAAAGAGGGAGAGAGGCCAGAAGATCACATGGAATGGGTGGCAGGGAGAGGTTGTGGGATTGGGAGCCATCAGTTGGAGATTCAGAGCTTCGGGAGGAACCTGATCCATGTGGAAGAGAATGAGGATGACGGTGAAGAAGATTTTAAGGTGCTTTTTTATAGTAAGAATGTATAGCCCAGACTAACATCTATTAAATTTTCCACTTTAAATAAGTGAATAGTATGGGGTGAATTATATCTCAATAAAGCTGTTTTTTTAAAAAAGGAATACTGCATCAAAATAATGCACACTCCAGTTTAGTGAATAATGCACACTTTCACTTTAGTGAAAGACTGAAAAAATATTTGAAGAATGCTAATTACTTATTAGATAACAGGCCTTTTCCTTCAATTCATTCTTGAAGAGAGATTGAGCCATTCAATTATGTTTAGGTTATAACAGATTAGAGAAAGGACCTATAGCGTCCTCTAGTCCAGTGTTCTCATTTTAAATGAGGAAATGAAGCTGAGAAGGCTCAGTGTGCATTGTCACACAGTAGTAAAGCTGGGAACTATGGAAGTCTGATCTCAGGTCTTTTGAAATCCACCTGCCACCCCCATCTAATGCTCTTCCTGCTATTGTTTACAAAAAGAAACAATCTGAGAATAAACATAAGAAGAACACATAGTTATTATGCCCAAGGCTCAGTCCAGTTTTTCTGGCCTTTGGAACAAATTAGTGAGGCTAGCATCACTCCAGTCAGGTACACACCATTGCCCAGCTACCTGCCTACTGCATGGAGACCCACTCTGCCTGCAAAATGATCATTCCTTACAATAGCAATGTTGCTCTCACCTCCTTTTGAAGAACAATAAGAGAATTATAAAAGCTACCATTTGGGGTGCACTTATCCATGTATCAACTTGGATACGACAAAGCCCTATGGCATTGAAATTTTGAGAGTTCAAATTTTAACCAAGAATTTTAAAACTACTAGATGTCACTAATGTAAATAACACCCATCTGTGAATCACATCAGAAATTTGCAAAGTTAATTATGGGATCCTGTTTCTGATGCTCTCCCAGGACGGTTCTGGCACTTGCTATGTGCTAGGCACTAATCTAGACGTTTTACATATGGCATCTCTTTCAATCTTCACAATAATTCTATTACATGTGTATTAATCACTCCATTTTGTATATTAAAAAAAAAAAACTCTGAAAATGTGATTAGAGCAGGACCACGCACAAGTAAGAGATAAGTTCTTAGGGCTCAAGGAGGGCAGTCTTCATGATGTAAGTTAAGACTATATGAAAAGAGTTTCCCTTTGTCTCAAAAGATTCACCCCCCCCATTGCCTGTCATTCTATTATTAGTTTCATTTGTTTATGACTTGAATACCTTAGTAATCACTTACAAAATATAAAATACCCCTATGCATTGACCAGAGTAGGCAATAGTATGCTATAGAATGAACTGGAATCTCAGTGGAGTGACATAGTAAAATTATTTCCTGCTCATGCAATGTCTGGTGTGGATGTCTAGAGGCCTTTTAGAGGACCAAGAATGAGGCAAGGAGAGCATGGAGGATGATGCAGGATGTTTTAGATTCACAGCATAGAAGATCATGCAGCCTACCAGTAGAGGATAGCATTTCCACCCACAGTGCATTAGCCAGAATGCAGTCATGTGGCCAACCAGACTTAGTAGCAACAATAGACACAAGTGTTACATAGGAACCTCTTCCTCAGGATGGGAGCAGAAAGGAAGAGATGGAAAAGGGACAGTGACGAAGACATATATACATACTTAACAACTTTGTTGGGTTTTGTCTGACTTGAAAAAACAATCCACTGCAACTTGCTGGGTCTTCAGCTCATTAGCTGATGTTTTCCAATGGCTTTGATTGGGTGATGAATCAGACCTTAAGTTTTGCAAGAATAAGTTCTCCCAGAAATATCAAAACCAAGCTGTTTATTCATTTTATTCCTAGAGGTAAATAGATAACTTTGTAAATAAATGTTTTCCTGACAAGTTGACTATAACAGATTTCAATAAATTGATATATCTTTCCACTTATTTCTACCATAAAACTCAACAACAACAAAACAATAAGTTGGTCCCAGCTCAGTGCCTGTAGCTCAGTGGCTAAGGTGCCAGCCACATACACCAGAGCTGGCGGCCCAGGGCCTGCCAAACAACAGTGACAACTACAACCAAAAAATAGCCAGACTTTGTAGCAGGTGCCTGTAGTCCCAGCTACTTGGGAGGCTGAGGCAAGACAATCACTTAAGCCCAAGAGAGTTAGAGGTTGCTGTGAGCTATGACACCACAGCACTTTACTGAGGGCAACATAGTAAGAGTCTGTCTCAATTAAAAAAAAAAAAAAAAAAAAAGGTTGGTCCCAAACAGAAAAAAAAATCAAATTTAGAAATGCATCAAATGTTAAAATCATACATTAAAAAGGAGAAATATAACTGGTTAAAACATTAAGAATAAATATTGCTGTATCACCCAGGTTATTAAGCCAGAAACCTCCCTCAAACCTTTCTCTTCAATCAATCTAAGCAATCACCAAGTGCATTCGATTTTATCCTCAAAATAATCTCTCAAGTTCACCAGTTTCTCCTTATCTTTCCATCCCCATTGTCACTGCTTCAACTTGTTTTCAGATGAGAAAATCTGTAGTATTACATCACCTCTTAGCCTATTTGCCTAAATTCAGACCTGCCCACCTCCACAGCCCTACCCCTGAGAGCAGTGGATCTTAAACTGCAGAGCCCAAGTATATCCTCTTGGAAGCTAGTTGAACATGCAGATTTCCAAGTTTTCTCCCAGAAATTCTGATTCAGTAAATCCAGGATAGAGTTTGGAGCGCTGACATTTCAACAAGTGATGCACAAGATGTTAATGTGTACAGTCCTAGAAAAAACGTTGCTCCACATAAAATCTCAGCAAAAATTCCAAGTCTCAATTGTCAGCCCTCTGCTTAAAACAATTGAATGGCTGATTAGTGACTGCTGGGCAAATCCAAAGACCTTCATTATGAAATATTAAAGTCTCCGTGACTCAGGCCTGGAATACATTTTCAGTGTCATGTTTCCCCTAAAACCTTGTACTTTGAAAACCACCAGTGCCAAACTACTAGTAGATCCCACGCACACTGTGTTGTTTCGTGCCTCCACATCTTAGCCCCTGCCATTCTGGTTACCCAGAATTTCCCTACCTGTTGTCTTGCTGATAAACTAGCATTTACCTTCAAAACTAAGCTCACATCATTTCCATACAGGACAGGTGGCGCCCCAGCCAGCTCAGCTGAGCTGAGGGGCATACCTGCCACCTCTGCCCTGGTGATGTTGGTGCCACAACCCACAAAGGAACCAGCAGTTTGGAGGTAGGCAGGGGGGCCTAGTAGGAGGCCCCAGTAGCCAGAGGGGCCAGACAACTGCTGGGGAGACATGAGTGCCTTAGTGTCTCCCTCCCCTTGCACTTGTGGCTGAACAGGGAACACCCCATTTCCTATGTCTAATCAATTTCATGTAAGTTTCCTAGGCCTGGGAATGAAAGGGACTGTATCCATTCATTAATGCATTCATTCACCTTGTCCCATTCATTAATGCACTCGTTCATCTTACCCCAGTGAAAGGACTGTTACCTATTCATTTGTTACCAAGTCCTGGCCTAATGACTTGGACCCATGAGACTAGATATACACCTGGACAAAGAGCCCGGAGAGAGACAGAGAGAGAGCGCTCCCCGTGCCCTCCACTTGGGTAGTTTCTCCGCCAGGAGCTTTGGTGTTTTTGTATTCTTTTCTGTAGTATAAATCCTGTCTTACCACTGCTCTGTGGCCCATGGATTCATTCTTTGAGTCACCGAGACCAAGGACCTACTGAAGAGAAATCCTGGGATCAATTTCCTTTGTTAACTTCCTCTACTATGCCACCATTGACAGTTACTGCCTCCCCCTCTTTCTTCCTCTTGTCCACTTCTGACCTTTGCACATACTTCTATTAGTACCCATCTTTGTTCAGATTCTTTTCATTCCCTGTCCAATCTCCTTATCTCATCTCAGTGCCTGGCATGTAGAAGGCACCACTAAATATACATTGTTGAGGGGCAGGTGAATACGAAACTATCTCCTTGGAAGACAGTCACAGACGAAGATTCCTCTTTGGATTATCTGGTCCTTTAAATAAGTTATTTCAGTTCAATTCAGTTTATAGCATTTTCTCTTTCTTCCATTATTCAAATTAATTCTACAAACACTTTTCAAAAGCTTACTCCGCATGTCATTGGATAATAATGATTCCTAAAATCCTACATTTCTATGCTAAATCAGTTACATAGTCTTTCTTTGCCTTTTATTTCTTACTAGTCTTTATTTAATTTTCTTTTCTACCTTTAATTTTTTTAGATTTCAGGATATAATGGGAGTACATATGGTTTTCGTTACATGAATTGCTTATGTTCAGTTTAAATCCAAATTATAAATGTACCTATCACCCGGTCATTAATTTTCTTATTTTACTAATGGTTTCTGTCCCAGTTAGCTGAGTACTTTAAAGACTGTCTTTTGAGATACTTTGTTCTAGAAATAGATGTTTCTTTCTCAACAAAACTAAAATTTATTCCAGGGTGGCACCCTTAGCTCAGTGGATAGGGTGCCAGCTACATACACCAAGACTGGAGGGTTCGGACCCAGCCCGGGTCAGCTAAAACAACAATGACAACTGCAACAACCACCACAACAAAATAGCCAGGTGTTGTGGCAAGCGCCTATAGTCCCAGCTACTTGAGAGGCTGAGGCAAGAGAATCACTTACACCTAAGAATTTGAGGTTGCTGTGAGCTGTGACGCCACAGCTTGAGACTCTGTCTCAAAAAAAAACAAAAAACTAAAATTTATTTCAAATAGTATAGTTATCAGGTGGTGTTAAAATTATTTCTATCCATTTGTGTTCCTACCTAATTTTATGTACTTCCTTAAGGAAGTACATAAAAAAGTTAATAGCAGCCTACCAATCTAATATCCCTAATCAATCAATAAGTTTTTTTTAATTGCACCTGAGCACCTAACTCACATCCTGAAGGAGAGTGGTAAGCAATAGAAAGAATGGATCACTGTCTTTCCATATTTATCTCCGGATCTTTGTATTTAATGCATGGACCTCCTCTGGATTCTAGAAGCAGCTTGACAGTTGGAAATTTTGTGGCTTTGATCACCCCTAGGTGAACTTAAACAAAAATAAAAAATTATTTTGTGTATTTATTCAAAAGTTCAGGTCAGGAGCTTAAGCCTAAATGTAACAATGTATTTAAACATGGCTGCTCTATTCAATTCCTTAAATATCTTAGTGTTCAAATTTGTCTCTCAAAGGAGAAAATGTTAAAATATCATACAACAGACAGTGACACTCCTAAACTTGCCAAATATTGCAGTCTAAAATCATTTTCTAACAGAGGAAGTCACTGCTTCTCTTTAGCAAAAGAGTGGAGTTATTACAAATGTATTCTTTATGACATCAAAACAGAAAGAATGATTACTTTTCTTATATTTGTTGGCATGAAGTTATTTGGAGTGGTTAAAAAAACTCTAATAGCAGTCTTCACTCTGGCCACAGCTCTGAAAATCTTCACTACAAAGATGAAAACTGTCCATGGAAATCAACAATAACACTCCAAGTACTACAAGTCTGACCTTCCCAAACATCCAATGGACACAGTTAGAGAGCCATTAGCATTACCCAGAAATCACACAGAGTGCCAGGCTCCCTCTTGTTACAGCCCAGCCAGGTTCATTGCTCAGTGCTCAGGAGAAAGCCAAAAAATTGAGACAGCAGAGAAAGAGTTTAATATCACAGGTGGCACAGGAGGAGATAGGAGGAAGTTCTCAAGCCCATCTCCCAAGAATTTGGGAGAGTTTTTAAAGATAGTTTTGTATACCAAGGACTAGGTAATTGGGTTTGCTGATTAGCTGGGTTCAAGGTGGAATCATAAGGGTGTAGACATTGTCTTCTTGTGCTGAGTCAGTTCCTTGGAGTCACAAAACCAGTTGAGTCAGTTCCTTGGTAGGGCCCTTGATCTGGGTGGATCAGCCATTCCTGTTCCAGTTCCATGGGAATGCAGGGCCTAGAAGATATCTCCAAAACCAGCCTTAGGTTTCACAAGAGTGATCTTATCTATGGGAGTGCTGAAGAAAGCTAACAATCTTTGTTATAGTCAGCTACATGACTCCTGAGTAGTAAGCAGTTATAGCAAAGCAAGCTAGGGGACAATAACTGGTTATACATACAGGGTGGCCATAAAGTTCGTGTGCAATTTAAATAGTTACTAACTGTTGGTTATGAACTTTATAGCACCCTGTATAGTATTTTAACTATGCCTCTACCTTTGCAGAGTTTAGGTCTTGACCATAGTTCCCATCTTGTGGTCCATTATAAACTTTGTAAAGGGCAATTTCACTCTGCCCACAGCACAAGTAAATAAAAAATCAAAATCTTCAAGAAAATACACAACATGGAGTTACAAATATGTCCACACAGAGGGATAAGAATTTGTAACAAAATTTGAAATAATTTGTGGATTGGCTATAATAAAAGAAAAACAAAATAATAGATATTGATGAGGATAAAGAGAAATTGGAACTCTTAAACATTGCTGGTAGGAATAGAAAATGGTACAGAATTTTGGTGGTTCCCTAAGTCAAATATAAAATTACTATATGATATAACAATTTTATTTTTAGACATATTCATGAAAAATTGAAAAGGGGGGGAATAAAAAAAAAAGAATCAAAACTAAGGCCTCAAGCAGATACTTGCATACCAAAATTCATAGCAGCACTGTTCACACTAGTCAAAGGATAGAAAAAAAACACAAATGTCTATCATCTGATGAATGGATAAATAACATTATGTAACTATACAACAGAATATTATTCAGCCTTAAAAAAGAATGAAGTACCAGCTCAGTTCCCGTAGCACAGTGGGTTCAAATACAGCTTGGATCAACTGAAACAACAAGAAAAAATAGCCAGGCATTGTGTCAGGTGCCTGTAGTCCCAGCTACCTGGGCAGCTGAGGCAAGAGAATTGCTTATGCCCAAAAGTTTGAGGTTGCTGTGAGCTGTGATGTCATAGCACTCTACCGAGGGCAACATAGTGAAATGCTGTCTCAAAAAAAAAAAAAAAAGGATGAAGTACTAAGACATGCTACAACTTAGATGAACCTTGAGAACATCGAACTAAGAGAAAGAAGTTAATCACAAAAGACCACATGTTGTATGACCCTATTTATGTTAAACATACAATAGACAAATTCATAGAGACAGAAAACAGATTAGTGACAGGGGCTGTGGGTAGTGGAGAATGGGCAGTGACTACTTAATGTCTCCTGTTTCCATTTGTGATGATGAAAATGGAGCTAGATAGTGGTGATAGTTGCACAACATGGTGAATGCCGCAAATGCCACTGAATTATATATTTAACAATTGTTATTATAAAAGGATGACTTTCATATTATGTGGCTTTTTTTTTTTGAGACAGAGTCACACTATGTCACCCTCAGTAGAGCGCTGTGGCGTCACAGCTCACAGAAACCTCCAACTCTTGGACTTAAGTGATTCTCTTGCCTCAGCTCCCCAAGTAGCTGAGACTACATGCACCCACCATAATGCCTGGCTATTTTTTCTTGTTGTTCAGCTAGCCCAAGCCAGATTTGAACCCGCCAACCTTGGTGAATACGGCTGGTGCCATAACCACTGTGCTATGGGTGCCGAGCCTATATTATGTGGCTTTTACTACCATAAAAAAATCATTTGGCAGTTAAATAATCTTCTAAATATGAGGCAATTCTAAGATCACAGTAAAAATACTTTGATAAAAGTATACTTATCAATATAAGTATTTGTAAATTGCTTGAATCATCAAATATTAGGCCTGATTTAAGGGTTTTATATCTGAATAAGTTTACCATTCCAGCAAAATTTTGGAGAAACTTGAAAACAGAAGATGTTTGGTGAATGTTTGTTGTATTGAAGAATAGAAACGCTGCTAATTCAGATAACATAAACCCCAATTTCATAACTTTGTTTAGTAATATAAGGTGATTAAAGATATTTATGGTTAAATATCTCAAAGGCCACAAACTCTCAGAAGTCTGAGAAAAACTAATGTTCTATTTTGAAAACCAGCACACTCTGAGCAACCCAAAGAATTACTGGCCTATGGGATTGCTTAGCACTACGTATAAATATGAAGATTGATTCAATAAAATTTACTGAGTGTTTATAATGTTCCAGGAACTAGTTTAGGCACTGGAAATATGAAAGTTATTAAGACAAAGTTCTTGCCCTAAAAGAGCTCATGAATAAAATAGAACCCATGTATGTTTTGCATGTCACAATTTTATGTATGTCAATAACATTACCCCAAAATAGTAGAGGGATGAATATGCAACCAAAGTCAACAGAAAGTACAGATGAATAACTTATTGCTATAATCTCCCTAAGTAGCATTTAAAGTAAAGGACTAGTAAATCAGGATCATCATATTGTCATCCAGACCATTGCTAAGAAACATCATGGTAGATATTTGAGTTGATAATCACATTCTCCTAAACTTCTAAGCTATTTTTTGTTCTTAATCTACTTCCTAACCAATCAGAAAAATAGGTAAATGCCTGATTTCGGGCTGTTATCAATAGAAATAGAAATGGTCAATCCACAGAACTCTACACCAGGCACTATGGATAAGTCAAAGGTAATGGATGACATCCCTACCTTTGTATAGTTTTTATCATTGGACTAGGTAGGCAAAATGCCTATCAAAACTAAGAGCAATTGTAAAGTGACCCAAGGTCCAAACACGTGCGAGTTGATATAGTATAAACCAGGCTTTCGATTGTTGTGAGAATGTGAAGTATAAGTGCTCACAACCAGAGCACTTACATGGTACCTGCTGACCCCCTGATATAGCACAGACTATGGTTTATCTGCTCGAAAGTCTAGAAACAATCCTAACACTATTTCCTTATTATGACATATAGACATCTGGGAGAGAAAATCTAGGCCTGCCTTAAATCTTTTTCTTATGCTGAGCATCATGGTGGCTTGCTCCTGTAATCTCAGCTACTCAAGAGGCTAAGGCAGGAGTACCTCTTGAGCCCAGCAGTTTGAGCCTGCAGTGACCTATGATTGTGCCACTGCACTCCAGCCGGTTCTAAAAATAATAATAAATAAACAAAACTCTACCATAAAGCATGATACAGAAGGAAAACATAAATTTCATATTCAAGAACACTTCTCAGAATTGGAACTGAAGGACATGTACTTCCAGATTTAAAGGGCTCACCTGTGGCTCAGTGGGTAGGGCGGTGGCCCCGTATGCTGAGAGTAGCAGGTTTGAACCCGGCCCCTGCCAAACTGCAACAAAAAAATAGCCGGGTGTTGTAGTGGGCACCTGTAGTTCCAGCTACTCAGGAGGCTGAAGCAAGCGAATCGCCTAAGCCCAAGAGCTGGAGGTTTTTGTGAGCTGTGACGCCACAGCACTCTACCGAGGGTGACAAAGTGAAACTCTGTCTCTAAAAAAAATAAATAAATAAAAGGGCCCACCAAATGTCTGATCTAACTGATGAAAATAGATTAATAGCAAAGCATAGCATCATAAAATGGCAAAGCATTGAAAAATAAAGATCTAAGATGGCAGTCTAGAGACATCTCCTCTGCAGCCACTTATATTTAGTTGGGGAGAAAGGTCTCCAGCCACCTCTGGCTGGGGGCCCTGCCCAGTAACGGTGCTTTGGAGCCCAAGAAGGCAGCAGGAGATCATAAGAGCCAACAAAAAGGTTAGCAGCAGTGGAAAACCAACACAGAAGTTGAGTGCTTATCTGCTGGCAGAGGCCAGCCAGCTTGGTGGCAGTTTTCAGAGAGGGAAGGCCTACCCTGCAGGCTTTTTTTTTTTTTTAAGGTGGGGGCTCTAGGAGCACTTACTGAAGTTACCTTGGGAGAGCTTGGGTGAGTGAGTGATCTTGAACTCTCCCAGGGGCAGGGATTGAGCCACCAGCCAGAGCAGAGCTGTCATTCTGCTGCTGGCTAGACAGGGTCATTGTGGGAAAGCTGCCTGAGAGAAACAGCCTCAAGGTCCTAGTGCAAGGTTCATTCTGCTGAGCTGGGCAGCCACCAGTTGGGTGACTTGAACAAAACATGCTTTCTTGGGAAAGTCAAGGGACACTGTTTGGAAGGATCAAGGGATGTCTATTAAGTAGGCTGATGAGAGCTTTAGGTGCCCAACCCTGCAGGGATTGAGGGCAAAAAAATCAGGAAGACAGGACCAAGTCTCCTCATCAAGATAGTGGCTTCCAGCTCCCATCTTATACAGCTCTATCAGCATAATGATTAGCATCTCATACCCCAGAACATCACTTGTTGTCCAGGAAATATAGATTCTTTTTCTTTTTTTTCAATTTTTTTCTCCTAGGTTTTTCTCTTTTTCATTGTTTCTAACTTAATAGTAAGGGCTCCATTTTTGCTACAGATTTTTTGTTCCTTTTGTTCTTTTTTTCCCCCAATATCTTCCCTTAAGGTTTTTTTGTTTGTTTGTTTGTTTTATTTTGTCTTGTTGTATTTTTTTTTCATTTTTACTTTCTTCAATAATAAGGGCTTCATTTTTGCTATCATTTTTCTGCCCCTTTTATTCTTTCTGTTTCAAAAAAAAAAGAAAAAGAAAAAACTGGAGGGATCACCCTACCTGACTTCAGGCTATATTACAAGTCCACAGCGACCAAAACCGCATGGTACTGGCACAAAAATAGAGACATAGACATATGGAACTGAGTAGAAAATCAAGAAATGAAACCAGTATCTACCTGCCATATGATCTTTGATAAGCCAAACAAAAGCATACAGTGGGGAAAAGAATCCCTATTCAACAAATGGTGCTGGGAGAACTGGATATTATATGCAAAAGACTGAAAATTGACCCACACCTTTTACCACTTATACATATTGACTCAAGATGGATAAAAGATTTAAATCTAAAATAAGAAATGATAAAAATGGGGGAAAAAACTCTTGATGATGTCATACATGACAATGTCCCAAAGCTGCAGATGCTGGTGTGGATATGGAGAGAAGGGAATACTTTTACACTGTTGGTGGGACTGCAAGCTAATACAGTTCCTTTGGAAGGAAGTGAACATAATTCTTGGGAGTTGTTTCAGCAATTACTTCTGACATTAAGTGATGAACTGTCAATGCACCAAGCTACTGATGCCCAGGAGATGTATAAAGTTGTTACTCAAGATGTCTTGTGGAACTGCCCACAGGGGGGCTTCAAGAAAGGTGACACAGCTACCACAAAATCTCTCTTATCACCACAGGGGAACAAAAAGTTCTGATCTCTCAGATAAAATTCATCTGTTGGGGGGGACATAGACACTGACACTGAGCCTGTTGGAAAAAGAACTGTGGAGTTGCATGCCCATTGCCAGCTTTGGAAGAACATTATGGAGAGAGGTAAATCATCCCAGAGAAACCAGTTGGCAATGTCTCAGTGCTTAGTTAAGGTCAGACTTACTTTGAGACAATGCACACATGAAGACAGAAATCAGGGATGAAAGACTTAGGGTCTAAGAAAGGATTCTCCAGGCCACATGTAGTAGGAGGAATAGGATCCTGCCCTAAGCTGTACAAATTATGGCTTCTCATCAGTGTCTTTGGGATGTCAGGACCCTGAAGGTGCTTCTTTTGACAATCTATCTTCAGTTGTTTCAACAATTACTTTTTACATATTCCTAAAACTCCTAAGTAAAGGAATCCCTCCCCAGTATTATTATATTGAGATGAGTAGTGAAGTAGTATCTTGAAATATTGACCTTTGTGGATTTTTTTAAAATGTTCTGCACTTGTTTGCAATGATGCTATCCCACTCAGTCTGAGGCACCCAGAACTCATTGCCTTACAGAGAATTACAACAGTTACAGTAAGAATAAAGGGAACAGACATGGAGTTTATGTAGTCATAATAATAGACTGAAAAGAGAATGAAGAGAAGCAAATAATCTCTTCTCTGTGTCCTAGGTTAACTAAGGATCACTTGAGCTAGGGTTAAGAAGAAAATGGTGATGGGAGGGTGACCTGGTGGATAAATAAAAGGAATGGACTTGGAGGAACTAATGCCAGAGAACTGCATGGAAGCTGAGCCAATAGTCATCAACCACCAACACTATTTTTTTTTTTTTTTT
>NW_003852488.1:6333942-6335267 GCF_000181295.1 Otolemur garnettii | reverse complement strand
CTCCCAAGTAGCTGGGACCACAGGCGCCCGCCACAACGCCCGGCTATTTTTTGGTTGCAGCCGTCATTGTTGTTTGGCGGGTCCGGGCTGGGGACTCGAACCCGCCACCTTAGGTGTACGTGGCTGGCGCCTTAGCCGGTTGAGCTATAGGCACTGAGCCCACCAACACTATTTTAATGAAAACAGTGTATCAGTCAAGCTGAGGCACAGTAGGCTGAGAGTCCATCATTGACAAAAGCCTACGTATCATCCTTGCATCATCAAACAAACAGACATCACTCATCCTCAAAAGCTTTTTGATTCCCATATGAATTGCCTCTTGAGGACATCTCAAGAAACTAATAGCTCTGTGATATGCAGAGGAGCACCAAGTCATGAAAGAGGAACCCTCAGCAGCACATAAACTTGAATGAGACTAGGCAGTATTTGAACTACCCCCGCTGCAGACACTTGGACTGGGTGGCTCTATAGAGTGCTATCCAAATGAGCACCCTTTAAGGCATTCAGTTTTAATGAGACTTTTTTTGTCTATACATTATAAAAGTTCAAGCTGAGTGTGAAGAAAATGATTTTTCTAAGTTTCTATTTCCCTTTGTAAAATATATCAAGGGGTAAACCAGTTCCCCTAAGAAACAAGCTCAGAAATTACAAGACTTGGTTAGTCCTGGAGTTGACTGAAGTGTTCATTAACAACTCCCACTAGAACTCAGTAAATGTACAGATGAGTTCCAATTCCAAACGGTAAGCCAAAGATCTGAAACAACAGCAAAAAAAGGGGTAATACTTTCATTTGGGTACATGGTTTCTCTAAATACGCTGTTCTCTCAAGACAGTGCCTTTTCTTAGGTACTAAATGCTATTGCATTTATAAGCAAAGGTTGAAAGTTCTAGTCTAGGGTGACCAGATGTCCCGCTTCTGGCAGGACAGTCCTGCATCCTGAGGCGTTTTTAAAAAGTCTCCATTTCTGGAAAGAATGCAGGAATGGGTGGGAGAACAGGAAGGGAATATATGGGTTTTGGCTGCCATGTGGCTATTTCAACAGAAAATGAGTTTTATATTATTTTTGTTAATTTTATAATGTTAAACTGTAATAATAACAATAATTGTTGAGAAGTGATTATCGAGAACTGCTTATCAAAGTTTGCATTGTTGTCAAGCCCTGCCCTGCCCCATCCCCTGCCCCGCCCCGTCCCACCCCACCGCCCCTGCCCCGCTCCGGCCCCATCCCCACCCCGCCCCCGGGCCACGTTGTCCTGCTTTACAAATTTTGTTTGTTTGTTTGTTTTTGAGACAGAGCCTCAAGCTGTCCCCCTGGGTAGAGTGC
>NW_003852488.1:6330875-6333677 GCF_000181295.1 Otolemur garnettii | reverse complement strand
ATGTTAAAATCTGGTCACCCTATTCTAGTCAGACCTTGCACCTCAGTCCAGTCTTCTGTAATTTCTAGGCAGCTTAAAACCACACACTCTTCTTAAGCTCCACCCCTCAAATTTAAAAAAAACAGGAATCTGAGATCAACAGTTCTATATCTATCTATCAAGGAATTTTCTCACAGAGAAAAAAATGATGTAGTAGTTGTTAAAAAACAAAATAGGCAATGATCTTGTAACAAATCTGTTGAACAAAGAATATCAGAGAAGATTTGGGCCTTCTCTGATAGCAAGAAGGTCCTGACACCTAACAAGACATCTGTGTACTCCTTAGTGCTTCTGATGAGACTAGGTGTCTATGTGGCATTAGCTAAAAAAAAATAGTTCCTAAGTGATAAAACTAGAGCTAAAAGGCCCAACAACAACCACAGCCATCAATTCCCAATTACCTCTGGGTAAATACAGAGGCCATGTGATATGTGGGATATAAATGCTAGCTAAGGGCAGACAGACCACTCCTAATAAGTTTCTGGGTATCTTTTACAACCTTACCAAACTAGCTGTTCCAAACACAAGACCTATATTGCCTAACTTAAATAGGCTAAGTTATTAAGTCTTAACAAAATGAGGAGGTATTGCTGCCATGATAGCAAGCTGTAAACACAGTTAAAATGGTGGTAAGGGCTTAAAGAAAGTTCTGGGAAGAATATGGAACACAGGTCAAATATTCAGAAGAAAGCTAAATGGAAGTCATGGTAAAGAATGGATGATATTTTCATCAATGCATTTACAGTTGGAAAAAGAGCTGGAAAAAATCTGAGACATTATCTAACCAAGTTTCTCTTTTTTAACATGTAAAGAAATGAGACCCAGAAAAGTTGTTATTTACTCAGTATCACATAAGTTTTCTTTTCTTTTTCTTTTTCAGAGACAGAGTCTAACTTTGTCCACCTTGGTAGAGTGCTGTGGAGTTATCGCTCATAGAAACTTCCAACTCCTGGGTTCAAGTGATTCTTTTGCCTCAGCCTCCCAAGTAGCTGGGACTATAGGAGCCTGGCTATTTTTTTCAGAGATGGGTCTTGCTCTGGCTCAGGTTGGTCTCAAACCTGTGAGCTCAGGCAATCCGCCTGCCTTGGGCTCCCAGAATGCCAGGATTACAGGTATGAGCCACCAGACCTGGCCACACGAGTTTTCTTTATTTCCTGCTTAGACTTTTCCCACTATTTTGACCTCTTCTGCATGAGTGGAAGGATAGAGATTTTAGCTTTCTAAATATTTTTTATAGTCTATAAATCCTTGTTTAATGAGGGATTCCATGTATATAAAGTCTGGCCTCTTAGGCTTTCTTCTTTGAAAGTCAACTTTTCCTTCCAGTTCCCATATGCCACTCAAAACAGATGTTAACACAATGCATTGCTCTTCATGACTTTACAGAGGAAGTAATGGGTAGCCAGAGCTTTCAGTAAATCATTTTGTTGCTCCAAAGATGAAGGAAAAGTCTTGCAAACATCACCCTTTGAGGAAGGCTAAAATTCACTCCTGGAGGACGATGAAGGGCTAGCATGCTACAAAACAAGTCTAATTAGGCCTGCTGACGACAGAGAAGGCCCATGCTATATGGTTGTAAATAGGTGCACTAAAACCCAAATGAGTGATACACAAATATCAAGTGAGGAATCAATGTGAGGATGTCCTATGAGTAGCTTCATCTCATTTTTAGTGATATGAATGTCCTTCATTCTTTTGGGAAATAGTTACTGAACACCTACTCTGAGACAAACACTACTTTAGACGTAAACATACGATGGTGAAAAAGCCAAAGTCCCAGCCCTTCCTCCCTCACATATGAAGTGTGATCATCTGACCACCCCTCCCCCAACTCTGTTACTCAGCATCCTATGTCTTTGCAGGTATCTCCCTCCTCCCTTTCTCCCTTTACGTTTGCTTCCAGCACCAGCATTGGAGCCCAGGCCTTCATTATCTCATGCCTAAACCAGTTTTATAACAGATCTCCCTGTCTTCTTTCAACCTAAAAGGTACACTGTGACCCAATTGTATTTTTAAAAATCCCAAGTTATTCTGGTTGGTTCAATTCTCAAAACCTCAAAATGGCTCCACAAGCCCACTTCTTCCAGCCAAGTTCTGGCTCCACCTCCTCCATCCAAACTAAATCAACAGGAATACTACTTAGAAGCAATTTTGAACAGTGTTAATGTTTTTGACCACATATAAGTTTACACTAGAGAAGAAAAGATTTATGAGACAAGCAGTTCTTTCATTTGTGTGGTTTAAGTTCCTATATAAAAGTTATTTTAAATCAAAGTAATATAAATAGACTTTAATTTTCCCATATAAACAATGTTTTCACAGAGAGTTTCACTCTTGACTAAGAAGCAAATGCTCAACACTATAATGGAAAAAGTACTATAAGTCAAAACAATATAAGTAAGATGTTATTTTCCGTAGAAATAACTATACTTCCAACCAAGCATTTACTGAGCAACCCTCTGCAGAAACCACAATCACCATATATTATCAACTATAAGCCATCTACCTATGTACTGTGAAATATAAGGCTTTCTCAAGTGTATGTAAGTAATCAAGGTGATCAGTCATAATAATACATTTAATATGACATGGCATCAACACATATTACACAGTTTTCTTTTCTTATTTGGTAACTTTCATTTTATTTTCACTATAGGAAATTTGAAGGTGAGATATACTTTCACTAAAGACATAGAATTTAAGAGGATTAACTTGGGGCAATTTTAACGGCATTTTTGAGAGAAGCCTACAGCTGCCTGCAAC
>NW_003852488.1:6327390-6330773 GCF_000181295.1 Otolemur garnettii | reverse complement strand
TTTTTTTTTTGGAGACAAAGTCTTACTCTGTCCCCCTGGGTAGAATGCCATAGCATCATCTTTGCTCAGCCTCCGAGTAGCTGGGACTATAGGCGCCCACCACTATACCTGGCTAGTTTTTCTATTTTTAGTAGAGATGGGGTCTCACTCTTGCTCAGGCTGTTCTTGAACTCCTAAGCTCAGACGATCCTCCTGCCTCAGCCTCCCAGAGTGCTAGGATTGCAGGGGTGAGCCACTGCACCCAGCCTAATTGCAACATTTTTTAGTCATAATGATATGAAGAAATCTAAATTGTTTGTACCATTTTTATTTCTCTCCAGAAAAATGTTCTTGTACTATTAAGTTTAGCCTTAGAGATTAGATTAAGTCTTTGTGTATTTGAAAACTTTCTTGAATAGCAGTCATGCAATCATCCTAAAATATGTAGTATATAAAGTTAGTCTCTCAGATTAATTTTTGATTTTTTACCATTTCTTACTTCATAGTATTAAAAAGACCCAATGTGTGATGGTCAAAACCAACCCCAAAGAACCTAGTATTAAGTTTGATTTGAACCAAGTGAAGTAAGTCTCTCTGCCTTAGTCACAACTGAGTTGTTGGCTGATGGCTATGAAATGTAGACAGCCCTCAACATGTAATCAGTCATTTAAGCAAATTTTAATAGACCATATCCTTGGATTTAGTGGGTAATTTTTTCCACAAAAATATGAAACTGGAAAATGCAAATGTTTTGCTCTAGTGTATGCCAAAAGCCTTTAAAATGTGTATGCCCGTTGATCAGTAACAGATTCAGCAATTTCACTTATAGTGATTTTTTTCCTAAAAAAATAAAGATACAAGGAAATATACAAAGGTGTAACTATAAGAATGTTTATCACAACATCAGTTATAACAATGAAAAAAAGTAAATATTGCCAGGCGTGGTGGCTCACACCGGTAATCTTAGTACTCTAAGATGTTGAGGCAGGTAAATCTCCTGAACTCACAAGTTAGAGACCATCCTGAGGTATAGCCAGACCCTTTCTCTGAAAATAGCCCAATGTTGAGGCAGATGCCTGTAGTCCCAACTACTTGGGAGGCTGAGGCAAGAGAATTGCTTAAGCTCAGGAGTTATTTGGGGTTTTTTGTTTGTTTGTTTGTTTTTCCAGACAGTCTCAAGCTGTCACCCAGTGTCATAGCTCACAGCAACCTCCAACTCTTAGGCTCAAACGATCCTCTTGCTTCCATTTTTCTATTTTTAGTAGAGATGGGGTCTCGCTTTTGCTCAAGCTGGTCTCAAACTCCTAAGCTCAAGCAATCCACCCACCTCAGCCTCCCAGAATGCTAGGATTACAGGTGTGAGCCACTGTGCCCAGCCACACCCAGGAATTTGAGGTTGCTGTGAGCTGTGACACCATGGTACTCTACCAGAGCTGACAAAGTGAAACTCTGTCTCAAAAAAAAGGGGGGGGGGCAATACTATGAGTGTCCATCAATAAGAAAATAATTAAGATATTAAGTATGCATTCAGGTAATGCAAGACAATATTAGCCTGGATCCCTGCCAGAAAGCAGAAGCCAAGGGTGTGCATGTAGATAGTGTCTTTTAGGAGGTTAACCGAAGGAAAAGTAGCAAAGGACCAGAAGGAACAGAACAGGGAAGAAAGAAAATCACCATTAAGGTACACTATCAAACCAGAAACTAATGGAAACTGGATCTTGATCCAACTAGGGGCTCTAAGGCCCCTAACTGTGCCCCTCTGAATTATCAGCCTAAGAGATAGAATTGGGGAGCATTTAGCCACTGGCTCCCATCCCCTGTTGGTCAAGTGTTTCCCCCCTGAGGATTAACACCCTCACACTTCCAGGGCTGCACAAATTCTCATGCTAAAAGGGTTTCCTACTAGGGGCATGAAGTGCCCAGGGCAGAAGCTGACAAAAACATGGTGCAGCTAACGCAGGTAAGGTAACACCTGTACAGTGACCAGCGTAACACTGGGGCTGAGAGGATGTGACTCATGAGAGCAAGAAGCATCCAACATAAATACTACTTGCCGCAAAAGGAGTGATATGGTTCTATCATCTGCTCTATCTTGATAAGGGAGTAATACAAGTTACAAAAGGCTATGAATAGTATAATGCCATTAGTTTTAGTTAGCTAGTTTTATTTTCTAGTAACGGAGTCCCTCGAGGTAGCTTTTCAAGGAGAAGGGGTGGTTTAATGAAATAATCAGCAGAGCAGTAAGGGAAATGGAGATCTCAGAGGAACCACGGCACAGACGTCCCTGGGAATGGGATGGAGGGAGATGTAGAAGCCACCAAACATGGAAACAGCTCAAATACCGGGTACTCTCTCCATCTCACGCTCACTCACAACCCACTTCTGCTATTTTCTCGTGCTTAGCCAGCCCCCTCTGCCTATCTTCTCCACCTCTGAGTCTCTGCTTCCTCATCTGAGGCAAGGTTTCTCCTTCACGATCTTAGGATATATGCACACTTCCCATCAGAGCTCTCAAGTGTCAGCCCCCACTGTAATCTTCCTTCTTGATTTTTCCCTCAGATGTGTTCTTCTCTCAGTGAATGTCTCCACCAAACACAGATCATGTCATTGCCCTGCTTCAAACCCTCCATGGCTTTTCAGTACACTTAGCACAAAATCTGAACTCCTGACCGACCGGGAGCATCACAACTCTAGAACATAAGGAGTCTCCACCTTCATGCCACCCCACTGCTACTCACTCCTCTCCAAACAACCATGCCAAGCTTGTTTCTACTTTAGGGCTTTTGTCCTTGCTGTCCTGGCTGCCTAGAATAAGGTTCCTGGCTTTTCACCTTATTCAAGTTTCAGTTCAATCATCTGCTCAGAGAAGCCCTCTCTGCTGAACCTAGCTACCTAAAGTAGCTCACTGTCTCAACAACTTCCTATCAAGTCACCCTATTTTAATTCTTTCAGAGCATTTTTAATCACCTGAAATTACCTTGTTTGTTTTGTTGTCTGTTTTTCTTTACTTTCTGCCATCCTGTGAACAGTGTTGGGCATATATTAGATGCTAGCGACTAACCATAGCTGAACCAGATGAATGCCCTGGTATTCATGATACAAGTTCCCCAGAGGAGAAAGCTGATTGGACTAGCTTGTTCTTTTTACCAAATCAATTCATAGTCATTGGCCAATTTATGACCGACCCTTGAGCCAAGAGCCCTTTCCTAATTCATTAAATCATATAACAAGGCAGGCATAGGCCACATTATCCCACCCCTTCAGCAGGGGTGATGGGCAGACAAGCAGAGTAAGCAAAAGCTCTTTTTGGTGTATAATCTTTTAAAAACCTGTAGACCCAACTCAACCAGTTTCAAATAAATATTATAGCAATATTTTTGCACTCCTCCAAGAATATTAAAAGA
>NW_003852488.1:6320358-6327024 GCF_000181295.1 Otolemur garnettii | reverse complement strand
ACAGCTCACAGCAACCGCCAACTCCTGGGCTCAAGCGAGTCTCCTGCCTCCGCCTCCCAAGTAGCTGGGACCACAGGCACCCACCACAACGCCCGGCTGTTTTTTGGTTGCAGCCGTCATTGTTGTTTGGCGGTCTGGGCTGGGGATTCGAACCCACCACCTTAGGTGTACGTGGCTGGCGCCTTAGCCAGTTGAGCTATAGGCGCTGAGCCAACATTAAAATTTCTTATCTGGCCATTTCATTCTCAATCTAGTGAAATTCACTGGAGACTCTCTTTTTCCCCAAGAAACCCCTCATATCCGTGCTGTTTTCTCCCTATCTCTTCCTCCTTCTACTGCTTCTTCCTCACCCCTTCTTCCTCTCACCCTTAAACAGATTTTCTTCCATCATGTGACGTCCACTGATGTGTAGTGTCCTAAGAAATATAGAATATCTTCCTCTTTCACTCTTCTTTTCTCAAAGAAAATTCATCCAATTTCTGTGCCCTCTCTGTTGCCCAGTTCCTTCTTCATCTTCACTGGGAGGGTTGGGTGGGAGCCTTTATAAATTGACCTGTTAATAACTGTTTTTGTTCCCACCATACAGGGTCCAAATAGAGGGCTCATATTCAGCTCCTATATCCCAATACAGTAGAGCTGGCTATTTATGGAAGACATCTACTCTGATTGGTAGATGAATGTGTCATTTCATTTGTTAAATATTTTTTAACATCAACTGTGTATATACATGCATAAATATATACATGCACACATACATATCCATGCATACATGTACTGTGCATTTATGGAGAGGAAGAAGAGACATCGGAAATAGAGGAAAAATCAGAGAACAAGAATCCAGACCACAGCCAGTGGAGGATGCTATAACTCTCACTGCCAACACAAATACACAGTTTATGTATACAGCAGCAATACCCACACACAGAAGAACTTCCTTCAGCCCAGCACCAGAAATAACTCTTTCTCCATTTGGTCTAAATATAGAATGTGGTTAGCAAAAGGAAAAGAGAATTTAAAGAAATTAGTTCTCTCCATCTCCAAAGAATGTGCATTTTCCAGGAGAAAGGTGTAGAAAAATAGCTCATTAATACATCTTTCTACAATATCTCAAAGCAGTCAGGTGCTCAAACTCTCATAATTAAATATATGAGAGCCAGAAAACATAAAGCTCTCTCTTTTAAAGCATGGACTTCCAGACCATAAGCAATCTGAGGGAGATCTTTCTTATTCATCTTTGCATGTCCCAGAACATAATAAACACATTAGAAAATATTCTATGAAAATCTTGAGTGCTTTTATTAAATACAAGTTAGCTGATATCTGTTGTTTTTGCCCCTATTTTTATCATGACTCTCCTTCATCATCACCTCTCCTTAATGGAATTGCTTTTCCACCAATCTTGGGCCATGTGGTTTGGATGGCTTGTCTCACTGTTAAATCCAGTGAGAGCTATGACTAGGCTAAATTAATCAGCAGATTCAATCTTCTCACATGAAGTAATTGATTCAAGTATGGGCATATGACCTAATTCAGGCCATTGACAGCCAAATGCAGTGCTTTTGCTCATCTGCTGAGGGTGAGAGGTCCTCTCGTCCCCAAGAGATTAGGAGGCTTGGGGTGAGAAATCTTGGGGGGCTGCAGCCTTCTTAGAACCATGAAGATTCTATCTAAGAAAGAGGCCAATATGTGGAAGAGAGGTAAATTGAAACCAGATCCAGTCCTGGAGATGTTTCTAAAGCACCTGTGTCAAGCAACAGGTAAGCCAGCCTCTTTACTGGCTGTGCCAGTTACAAAAGGCAGCACATTCTCTTCTTGATTATATCCATTTAAGTTGAGCTTTCCTCACTTTTAACCCAATGAAACTTAATTGATACACTGCTTGCAACAAATGTATGCCCTTTCATATCTATGCTACCCTCCAAGAATACACAGAGGGCAGAACCTGTCAGAAACAAGGGCATATATTCTGTAAGGAGGAGATTATACCTGGTTTTGGCCACTCTGGACCCCTAAATCTTGAGTTTAATTAATTAAGTTGGATCTTTACCATAGAGATATTAAAGACTTTATAAGATTCTTAATTCCAGAACTTTATAAAGACACTCATTGAGAATGATAACCTACCTTACAGAATGAGAATTATAAACATGTTACTAGACAGTTAATGTAAATAATTATGTACCAACTACAAATGGAATTCTAATGCCAAATTTTCCATTCCAACCTCACTAGGGAGCTACCCAAAGCAATCTCTGTTTTTGTCCAGATTTCTCTTCTTTGCATTGTCCAGGCCAGTCTTCTGCCTCTTTCTTATTAGGTACAGATCAGGGCCATTGCTTCTCTGTATTATATCCTCTGCGGTTCATATCCTCTGCGGTTGTTTGCAGTCTCTATCCACAGTGCCTCCAAATTCACTTTAAAATACCAAGTCCTTATTAATATCACTGCTAAAGAGGTCTCACCAGGCTTTCCTAGTACTTCAGACAATTTTTAGCTCTATAGTTCTTCCCAATTTAAAAACAAAATGAATTTCACAAACAGAATTGAAATGTCAAATTTTACTACCATCTGGATTTAAAGACTGCAAGAAAAACTAGGTTTGGGTTGTTTTATTTTTGTAGCCAAAGTGAATGTATTACAGTACATTTGTTTTCAGACCATTTACCTCTCTATCTCTATGCATTTCACTCCAGGGGAATAAGGTATTCAAAAGAAAAAGAGGAAACCATCCAGAAAATTCTAAGAGGAGTCTATAAAATTTGGTAGTTGCATCCGATATAATGGAAGAAAAATCTTCCAATTCCTCTTCATCATCGTCATGAGGATAAACCCGATCTGCTCCCTGCACTGAATTTAGAACCGTCAATGTGAGTTAACAACTTGGCTCTGCTCCTCTGGGGGCTTACAATCTGATATATGCACAGACATAAAGGATATACAGGCAACTTAACAAAGGCTTTATGGTCCATCCATTTAAAGCACAATGCAGCTCCAGTGCCTCCAGGGTAGGAGAAAGAATGGCAGCTGCTAAAATGAGCAGGTGGGATAAATCTGACCTGGAAGAGAGCTGACAGTCTCCTGGCAGCAAGGACATCATCTCAGGGAAGAGCCCAGGGCTCTGATACATGCAAAAGGTCACAGTGTAATTTCATATATTAGAAGAGCACCTATAGCATGCATCAATCAGCTCTCTCAAGAACCCCCAAAGAGTCAACCAATTAAAGACTGGTCATTTACATGAAATCTTAGATCCTGAGAAGAATGATTTGGCTTGGGTGACTTGTGAGAAGCAAAGCCAGGGTCTGTGCCTCAAATTGCAACATTGGCTTTTGGTCAATATTCCCTAGATGGAAACCTGTTTATTCCCCAACTTTAGGCAATCCTTATAAACTCATTTATACAGCCCCAACAAATGATCCTACTAAGTACCATGAATTATACTAGATTCTGGGAATAGAGCAGTAAAGACAGAAAGATTCTTGGAAGTTTTTTAAATTTTGTGTTTTTTATTGTGGCAAAATATAAAACAGAAAATTTACCATTTTAGCCATTTTTAGGTGTGCAGTTTGGTGGCATTAAGTTGATTCACTTCATTGTGCAACAATCACCCCATTCAGCTCCAAAAACTTTTCCAACTTATAAAACTGAAATTCTATGTCCCTTAAACAATAATTACCCCCCTGTTCTCCTCTCCCTCCTGATTTTTTCTGAATATAACTACTCTACCTCATACAAGTGAATCATACAATATTTGTCCTTTTGTGTCTGGCTTATTTCACTTAGTGTAATAGCTTCACGGTTCACCCATGTGTAGCAAGTGTCAGAATTCCCTTTCTTTTTAAGGCTGAGTAATTCTATTGTATGTATATACCACATTTTGTTTACTCATGTCATCCATCCATGGATATTTAGGTTGTTTCCACCTTTGGGCTATTAATAACTAATGCTACTATGAATATTAGTGTAACATTATCTGTTTGAGTCCCTACTTTTAACTCTTTTGGGTATATCCAGAAGTAGAATTGCTGGATCACATGGTAAGTCAATTTTTAATTTTTTTAGGAACCTCTATACTGTTTTCCATAGCAGTTGCACAATTTTACATCCCCACCAGTGCACCTGTTTCTCTACAGCCTTGTCAGCACTTGTTACTTTCTGGTTTTTTATTTCTTCATTTTATTTTAATAAAAGCCAGCCTACTAACGGTTGTAAAGCAGTATCTCATTATGGTTTTGATTTGCATTTCCCTAATAATAAGTGCTGTTTAGCATCTTTTCATGTGTTTAGTGACCACTTGTACATCTTCTATGGAGCAATATCAATTCAAGTCATTTGCCCATTTTTTGAATTAAGTTTTGTCATTGTTGAGTTTTAGGAGTTCTTTATATATTCTGGAATATTAACCCATTATCAGATAAATGATTTATAAATATTTTCTGCCATCCCATGAGTTGCTTTTTTCACTCTTTTGATCGTGTCTGTCTTAATCTGTTTGTGTACCTATAAATGAATACCTGAGATTGGGTAATTTATTTTTAAAAAATGGTTTATTTGTCTCATAGTTTTGCTGGCTGGAAGACTGGGCCTCTGGGGAAAGCCTCAGGCTGATTACCCTCCTAGTGGAAGGCAAGGAAGAGCCAGAGTGTGCAGGATCATGTAACAAGAGAATAAGTGCTGAGTCACTGAACAGTGGTCAAAGTATCTTGTTCTTCGGGGACTACAGTCGCACAACCTCTGGCTTCAGGTTCAGGGTCAGGGGCATGTCAAGCAGCAATAAGTAGTAGAAATGGTGTTTTTGCTAGAATAATTTTTCAGTAAGGAAACCAACACAATAAACCAATGATAAAGTCATTGAAGAATGATGAAAGATAGCAAAGAGATTCTGGAAGGTGACATCTTATTAAGAGAGATATTAGGTGGTAAATTTTAAAGACAGGAATTCAATGGACTTAGGTTTTCAAAGTCATAAAGACAGATGGTTTAGAAGGATCAACAGGAAGCAAAATGTTATCTACTCCACCTATATGCCTTGAAGCAAATGAGGGGTTGAAGGCAAAGACATCTTCTGCTTAAAAGGAAACTGCACTGGAGAGCAGTTCCATAGGGAACAGCCACGTCTCAGTTAGAGAAGGGGAAGCAAATAGCCATAGAAGAGTCTTGGAACCTAGAAGAGTTTTCTGATAGAAAAATCAGGAATTCCAGGGTGCAGTGGAGGAGTTTGAGGTTACAGAGAAGCATAGAAGACATAGGCAGAATGTGGGAGGTAGGAGGCAATCTGCAGATAGCAATATGTGATAATCTGCTGGAAGGGCTAGACTTCTGGTGCCAGCTAAGGTTACTGGAATGTAGGGTGTGTTGTGAGCAGGCCTGGAAGCCTAAAGGAAGGTGAGTACCCAGTGTCATTAGAGTATTTAGCTAGGAGGCGTGGGGTCAATGTTTATTCCTCCATTTCACCAGGGGTGTCTGGGGAAGGGAAGCTGGCCTCCCAGGGGAACAACTCAGCACGAGCCAAGGCTGTCCAGTGACCAGTGCTGCTGGGGAGGAGCTGCCTCCTTAGAAGCACTACCTGCTGTTGAGACCTCCAGACACTGGTCTTTCCTACACTGCAGTGTTGTCACAGCCTGAGCACCAATGCGGCCACTGGTTGCTCCCCCAGGTGGGAGGCACAGAAAGAATGGCTATAGTCTGTCTTGGAGCAAAAGTTTACGGCAACTGGAAAATGAGACCAAATGTAGAGTTGAGGCCATGAGGGGCCATTAGTCTTTCCCTGTGGAGGGGAAAAGAGGGTTATAGTTGGTTTGGGTTTTTTGCTTTTGGTGTTTTGTTTTGTTTTGTTTGTCATCTGCAATTTTATAAATTTTTTATAAATGTTATAAATTTGTCATTTATAACTAAGTTTCTTTTGCTCCACTTTTCAGGCTCTGTTACCCTCAGTTGCATCTCTTTGAACCCCCTAAAAGACACCTTCTTCCTTGACCATTATTCCAACAAATGATACAGCTAGGCGTGCCTCAACTGCCTTCATGCAACATTTCAAACTCCAGTGAGACTTTAGATGACGACTGCTTTCCTATGACCCTTAGTTCCCATTTCCACCACAAGAAAACAAACAAAAACGAAATAGGCAAGAACACATGACACACAGATGACAGAGATAGATCAGATAATAGATAAAAGAAGGGGAAGGGAAGGGAAGGGAAGGGAAAGGAAGGGAAGGGAAGGGAGAGAATGGGGCAAATGACATCTTATTATGGCATGAGTTTTAACCTAAAAGATTGCCTGTAAGGTCTCAAGGACACCCAGGGGTTCCTGGGCCACATTTTGAAAACAGCTACTTTAAAGAGTGTTTGGCAACAGGAGGGATCTTTCTGGTTGTCCTAGTTAGTTGTCCTAGTTAGGGAGGAGTAGCCAGGTTTGCTGAATAACCTGTACACGGGTAATAACTGTCCAGCCTAAAACAACAGGGTGCCCAGGAGGGAAATTGAACTAGTTCCTGTAGGGCATGATTTGGGCTCTTGTATACTTGCCATAGTGTAACTTTGTAAAAGCTTAATAAACATTTTTACATTTGTTACATGGAAATGGTGGAACCAAGCTGTGAACTCAGATGGTTCACCTAAAAATGAATCTGAATCTGATGAGATTTATTTCTGAATTTTGTTCCAA
>NW_003852488.1:6318678-6320338 GCF_000181295.1 Otolemur garnettii | reverse complement strand
AAGGGAAGGGAAGGGGAAAAAAGAGGAAGAAAGAGGAGAGAAATAGATATGGGTAACCCTTCAATGGCTGGTGAAATGTCTAGGTATTCTTCAGAACAATTCAGTCCTATAATCTTATAAGAAGGATAATCTTATCTAGAAACCTAATTGGCAAAATTAAAACTAATTTTCTAATTCCCCAACTTCTATGTCCAAAAATCTAGCACAACTCCCAGACAAAAGCAGACTTCAAGTAGGGAAGACCTAGAGAAATCTTTTCAAGACCACTCTGGAGCTGTCTTCCTAC
Organism: Otolemur garnettii; assembly: GCF_000181295.1. NCBI lineage: Eukaryota > Metazoa > Chordata > Mammalia > Primates > Galagidae > Otolemur > Otolemur garnettii. Next base: position 6,320,052 of record NW_003852488.1, on the reverse strand, counting down.
CCTCTGAATCAGAATTTATCTTAAAAATCCAGGTAAAAGAATCAGTTTGGAGTCAAAGTATAAGCTCTGGAAAGTAGATCTGCCTTAAATAGAAGCTGAATTCTGATCTTGTCTGGAAAACAGCTTCTTATATCAGGGTTAATCTCATAATAATGAGGAGGAATTGGCATCCTCTCTCAGAAGGACCATCAGTGGATTGTGGTAGCTCAAGCAGAGAGCCAGAAGCACAGTGTCAAGGATAATCCCTCAAGGAGCCATCCTTAGAACACCATAGTGAAAATACTCCTCAGTAGCCTGTAAGACTTTCTCTTTAAATAAGCACTGTGCTTTTTTTCTTTGTTCATTTCTGAGACTCAGCTGGGAAAGTTCAGACATAGTCTAGATCTGCAGTCTTCAATCCCAGGCCTCAGACCAATACCACTCCCTGGCCTGTTAGGAACTGGGATGCACAGCAGAAGTGACCACAAGTGAGTAAAGCTTCATCTGCATTTATAGCGATTGCCCATCCCTCACATCACTACCTGAGCAATGCCTCCTGTCAAATCCCCACCCTAGTCCTTGTAAAAATTATCTTCCATGAAACAGATCTCTGTCCCTTTCACTCACATCACCACCTAAGCTCCCTCTCCTGTCAGATCCCCCCTCCCCATCCAAATCTGTGGAAAAATTATCTTACAGGAAAGCGGTCCCTGGTGCCAAAAAGGTTAGGGACCACTGGCCTAGATCATAAGTTCTCAAACACTGATGCACTATGGATTCCCCTAGAAGAGAATCATCACAACTATAAACCCCTAGAACCCTGTAATCCTACTACTAGGCATCTACCCAGAATAAAAAAAAAAAATCCTTTTATAATAAGGACATTTGCACTAGATTGTTTATTGCAGCTCAGTTTACAATAGCCAGAATGTGGAAACAACCTAAATGCCCACCAGCCTCACTTCACCCTCATGTGTGATCTTTGGGATGTTGATGTTTCCATTCCCATTTTGAAAATGAAGAAGCTGAAGCAAAAGAAAGTTAAGCAGTTTAACCAAGCCATTCCATTAATACGTGACGAGGCTGGTCTTATGTACAGGGAGTCTAATGTCAGATCCTGTGTGGTATCAACTCCATTCATACCACCCTATTCACTTATCACCATAGCAGGGTTCTGAAATTCAGAAGCCAATGAGTTATTTTGAAAGTTGGTTTGTTTGGGGAAATTTTTCCTCCAAATCTAAGTTGTTTTCTTATTAAACTCCGCACGCGCACACACACACACACAATTCTGCACTTTGTAAAGCTGGCATGGCAATTATCTAAGGAAAATTGGAAATTTTTAAAATTCTAAAGCATTTCAAAGAATGTTAAATTGCCAAAAAAAAAAAAAAA
>NW_003852488.1:6311256-6318648 GCF_000181295.1 Otolemur garnettii | reverse complement strand
AAAAAAAAACTCTTTTGACCTTTTCAGGTTCATTGTTTCTTGATTAGTCAATTCAAAGTAAGCATTACAGGCATTGTTGTACAATTGGCTCCATGCTGAATTCCAAAATATTTATATGGTATGACACACTTGAGCTACGTTTGCTTACAGCAGTTAGGTTTAGAACCACTTTAAGGAATACATGGATCTGTAATCCAGCCAGTGCTCCAGTAAGACTTTTTCAGGACTCCCAACCCACCCCTTTCACCCTCTCTCAAATCTTTGTTTCTGTCATCCTCCTGTGTCTCCTTTCTACTTGTGCCAGCTTCCTCTAAATGTACTCTAGCTACTGATCCTCTTTTAAAAAAAAAAAAAAAATTGTTTCAGGTAATTTGAGGGGAAAAAAAAGTCACAGTGTTTGTATTTTTTAGGTAGAGTCTCTCTTATAATTGTGTCCCGCCCCTAAGAGGTGTGCCATACCCCCTAACATTGTGTCCATTAAGTAGGAGCACACCCATCCCACTCTCTCCTTCCCTCTCCCCATTCCCTCATTCCCCCACTCCCACCTTAAATTTTTCTCTTGTGTGGGCATGTATTAGATTGTCTACTGGCTTCATATTAGTATTGAATACATTAGATTCTTGCTCTTGCATTCTTATGATACTTTACTAAGGAAAATGTGTTTCAGCTCCACCCAGATAAATACAAAATATGTAAAGCTTCCATCTCTCTCTTTTTTTTTAATTAAACATGTTAAATGCTAAGTTTCCATCTCTTTTAATGGCTGAATAGTATTCCATGGTACATATATACCATAGTTCATTAATCCATTCCTTGGTTGGTGGGCATTTAGGTTGTTTCCACATTCTGGCTGTTGTAAACTGAGCTGCAATAAATAATCTAATGCAAATGTCATTATGATAAAAGTATTTGTTTTCTTCTGGGTAGATGCCTAGGAGTAGGATTGCAGGATCAAATGGGAGGTCTAATTTGAGTTATTTGAGGATTCTCCATACTTCCTTCCAAAGAGGCTATACTAGTTTTCAGTCCCACCAACAATGTAAAAGTGTTCCTTCTCTCCATATCCACACCAACAACTGCAGCTTTTGGACTTTGTCATGTGGGCTATTCTCACTGAGGTTAGGTGGTATCTCAGGGTGGTTTTGATTTGTATTTCTGTGATGATCAGGAAAGATGAGCATTTTTTCAAATGTTTGTTAGCCATTCATCTGTCTTCATCAGAGAAGTTTCTGTTCATATCTCTTGCCCAGTGATAGATAGGATTGTTTGCTCTTTTTGTTGATTGTTTGAGTTCTCTGTAGATTCTAGTTATCAACTCTTTGTCAGATTCATATCCTGCAAATATCTTTTCTCATTTTGAAGGTTGTCTTTTTGCTTTACTTGTTATGTCCTTAGCTGTGCAGAAGATTTTCAGCTTAATTAAGTCCCATTTGTTTATTTTTGTTGTTATTGCGATAGCCACTTAAGTCTTCTTCGTAAAATCTTTCTCCAGTCCAACATCATCAAGAGATTTTCCCACACTTTCTTCTAATACTTTTATTGTTTCATGTCTTAGATTTAAATCTTTTATCCATCTTGTGTCAATTTTTGTAAGTGATGAAAGGTGTGGGGGCTGTTTCAGTCTTTTACATGTGGTCATCCACTTCTCCCAGCACCATTTGTTGAATAGGGATTCTTTACCCCACTGTATGCTTTTCTTTGGTTTATCATAGATCAGATGGCAACTAGAGACAGGTTTCATCTCCTGGTTTTCTATTCTGTTCCATTAAGTCTATGTCTCTATTTTTGTGCCAGCTATTGATCTTCTTAGCTTCTTTAATGTGTCCTGTAGATCTCCTTCTAATGTGAGTAACTATTCTTTATGCCTTCTTCACATACCTCTCACACTGATTGTCAAATATTGCAAAACTTATTTAACAGTCCTTCCTCATTTCAGGTGAAGACCAGATGATTTTCCAACTATCTACCATCCTTCTTCTTGACTGTCCATAAAAATGAAGGATCCTACCCCACTGCTTTAGAACCAGGACCCCATCTTCCTACATACTCAATCTTGCTCTACTATCTGTGGGAAGATCCATGTCAGGACACCAGCCTTCCACCTCTTCAGTCCTTAAAAACTTCACCTTCACTCCATCTCAGCTCCTTTTCAATGTAGCCACATGTTAGCTTTCTTCATATTACACCATTTCTAAGATCTCAAACTGAAATTCACTTTACCCTTTATGACCATTACCTTCTACCTCCCCAACTTTTAGCCCCACTGCCTTTTGATCTCCTCCCCCCCTCCCCCTCCCCCCCACCCCCTACCCCCTCCCCTTCCCCACCACCCTCCCTCCTCCTCTTCCTCCTCCTCCTCTTCCTCCTCTTCCTCTTCTTCCTCCTCCTCCTCTTCCTCCTCCTCCTCCTCCTCCTCCTCCCTGGATAGAGTGCTATGGCATCATAGCTCACAGCAACCTCAAACTATTGGGCTTGGGCAATCTTCTTGCCTCAGTCTCCCAAGTAGCTGAGATTACAAGTGTGTACCACCATGCCCACCTAGTTTTTCTATCTTTAGTAGAGACAGGGTCTCACTCTCACTCAGGCTGGTCTCTAACTCATGAGCTCAAGCAATCCACCACCCTACTTGACCTCCCAGAGTGTTAGGATTGCAGGTGTGAGCTGCTTCACCCAGCCTTTAATTCTCGTAATAACCCACAATCTCATAATGTATCTCACTTCAGCTTAAATTGCCTGGTTCAATGCTCAAACAATTCACTATCCCCCTGGAATTCTCTACCCCTTGGTCTCCTACCCTTCCCACTTTGTTAAACACTATCTTTCCCCTTATTTACCAAACTATCTCTGCCCATTGCCTCCATTTCTTTCAGTAAAATCTGGCTTCTATGAACACTACAATGTTACTTTCTCCACCCTTTGCTGGAATTCATCTAATCAACTCACCACCAACTGAGAGACTTTTGGTCATTTCTCATGTCCTTGATCTTGCTCCAACATTTCACAATGCTGACCAGATAAATGTTTCTTCCTTCTAGTTCCTTGCTCTCTTCCCTCTTCTGAGACATGATGCCATCCTCTTTCCCTTCTTCTTTTTACCTGCACCTGATGTGTTTTCTTCTGGGCCTTTCCTTTTACTCTCCAAAGCTTGGTATTGTATCCTCATCTTCCTTTCATTCTATATTTCTTCCTTTCTAGATCTAATCTCTCTCTTCTTCATATACTTAGACTTGAAGATAGACTTGACCTAAATTTTGCCACTTATTAGAACAGAGTCTGGCACACAGTAAGTTCTCAGTGGGTACTCAAAATGAACTTTGAGAACACGAGCAAAGCCAACAACCTCTCTGGGTGTGTTTCATAGTGTTTTCATGTGGTCAGATGTGACACATATAAAGAAACTTATCCAGGAACCAGAAAATAATAGGTATATGATAAAGGATTACTCTATTCCCCTATTTCCTATGCAAATAACTACCACTAAATCTGTGAGCTACACTAACACCAGAAACCCAGACCCAAATGTGCCTATCTTCCTTGATAACCAGTTGACTCCTTATTATAAACAATTTGAAACCCTCCCATCTTTTTTTAAATTTTTTTAAATTTTTTTCTCCCATCTTCTATAAGACCATTTTTCCAGTTTTTGAGACTCCAAATTACAGAAATAATTATTAATTATTTTCTACCTCATTTCCATATCTCAAAGCCTACTTCCACAATGTCCTTCAAGATCCTTTCCACTCCCATATCCAGAGGCCTTGTCCAGGCCAGCACTGGCTCTCATTAACAGCCCCACAGTAGTATCTTTGGTGATCTATTCCCTGTGGTCCTCTTCCACTTCTACACTGCAAAGTTTATCTTCCAAAGAACATCCCTGATCATGTCACTTACCTATAATAGATCCTATAGATTATAAAAGCCTTATAGATCCCTCATGCTTACTGAGTAGAGCAGACTCTTTAGCCTGGTAGTCAGAGCCCTCCACAATATGGCCAAACTTGCAACTACATGTTTTCTAAACACACCTTGTGTTTCCCACCTTCATGTCCTTGCTTATGTGCTTCCTTTTGCCCATAGAGCTTCCATTCCCAACTATAGCTAGTGAAGTTTGGCCAACTTTCAAGGTTCAGCTCAAATCTTGGAAACTTTTCCCTGATCCTCTGAGTTGAATTTGATTGTGTTTATTTTCTTCAATATATTTTTGTGGTTCTTATTTTATTCTATTGTAACTAAAGACTTATGTATTTGCTTTCTCTACCACGTAATAAGCTCTGTGAAGACAGGGAGCATATCTTATGTTTATATCCTCAAAGGACTCAGCAAAATTCTTTGCACATAAAAGGCCATCTATACATATCTGTTAAATTCATATGTACATATCTTTAAAAGATAACACACTGGAACTCAATGTTTTAAAAACTGCTCATATGACCATGTCTCTATGTACACAAAAGGTAGCTTTCAAGGCTTCTTGATGACATATCCCACTGGAATTGATAAAAAGGTCTTAGACGGCAGATATTTATCATTGTTGTTACATATCCACCCTACCCCCCCTTAGCCTATCCCTAAAATCTTAGTGATGGCTGAGTTCAGGGATGAAATGATCAATTTAGAGAAAAAATATATTTTAATCTTCTTTCCTGGTCAAGAAGAGAAGAAAATATTTCCCCTTCTGAAGATCCTGGTGTATGAGAAATGAAGAACATGTCAACTCAAACAGCAGTGGCAGGGATACTGTGTTAAGACTTTGGAATGTTGGCTCAGCGCCTATAGCTCAACCGGCTAAGGCGCCAGCCATGTACACCTAAGGTGGCGGGTTTGAATCCTCAGCCCAGACCCACCAAACAACAATGATGGCTGCAACCAAAAAATGGCCGGGTGTTGTGGCGGGCGCCTGTGGTCCCAGCTACTTGGGAGGTTGAGGCAGGAGACTCGCTTGAGCCCAGGAGTTGGAGGTTGCTGTGAGCTGTAATGCTATGGCACTCTACCCAGGGGGACAGCTTGAGGCTCTGTCTCAAAAAAAAAAAAAAGACTTTGGAATGTTGCTAAAACTTACCATTGGCCCTTTAATCTTTGCAGTTAGCGCCCCAGAAGCTTCATGTTGCAGCAAGAGGACTGTAGACTTATTTAAGCTAAACCAACAATGGGCTATGAGAACTTGGCAAAGCCACTCCTTGCTTTCAGCCTCAATTTCCCCACCTATAAAATAACAAGTTTAACATAATGAGTGATCTCCAAAGTTTCTTCTATCTCTGACTTTCTCTGACTCTAAGTCATGTCTCTGCATCAGAGCCATCTGAAGCAATATAACAAACAGATGAAGAATCTAAGTACAATGGTCAGGCTACTTGGGTATAAATTGTACCTTGGCTCAAGCTGTGTGACATTGAAGAAGATAAATTACTTCTCTGTTCTCAGTCTCTTTGTATATATAAATGTTATAATGATGATAATAATGGCTGTAACTATTTAATTCGTGTAAGAATTAAAAGAAATGTATAAACTGCTTATCATAATACCTGGCACACAGCAACACTTGAAGAAGTTAGTGATTATTAATTTAAATAGGGTCTATTTTCAGTCACGTGAGGTGGCTCTTGCCTGTAATCCTAGCACTCTGGGGAGGCTGAGGTGAGTGGATTGCCCTGAGCTCATAGGTTCGAGACCAGCTTGAGTAAGAGCGAGACCCCAACTCTAAAAACAGCCAGGCACTGTGGTGGGCACCTGTAATCCCAGCCACTCAGGAGGCTGAGGCAAGAGAATCACTTGAACCCAAGAGTTTGAGGTTGCTGTGAGCTATGACACCAAGAGACTCTACCAAGGGCAATAAAATGAGACTCTATCTCAGAAAACAAACAAAACTAAATAGGGTCTATTTTCAAAAACAGTAAATATATCCGGAGAACACTAAGTGAACTACCTTCTGTATACACCCAGGTATATACCCAAGTATAACCTGAGGCAACTAAGAAATGGCCTTAGATTTCCAAAGGCAGCAGTTACAAACTGGTAACCCACAAGGTATATGCCCCTTGATTATATTTTCTCAGTATGAGAAGTGTTGTTCTTGTTTAACTGAATTATTTAATTTGGCCAGGAGCAGTGGCTCACGCCTGTAATCCTAGCACTCTGGGAGGCCAAGGTGGGCAGATCCCCTGAGCTCACAGGATCGAGACCAGCCCAAGTAAGAGCGAGACCCCATCTCTAAAAAAGATAATAATAACAATAGCCGGCATTGTGGCAGGCACCTGTAGTCCCAAACTACTAGGGAGGCTGAGGCAAGATGATCACTTGAAACTAAGAGTTTGAGGTTGCTGTGAGCTATGATGCCATAGTACTCTACTGAGGGTAAGTAACAAAGTAAGACTCTGCCTCAAAAAAAAAAAAGAATTATTTAATTTAATTTTAATTCCCAACATTTAAAAATCAGAGTTTCACATTATGGGGGGTTGTTTTGTTCGTTTGTTTGTTTTTTATTTTGTTTTTTCAAAAAATTGGAGTATCTGGTAATAGCTGAATCTACGTTGCTACATAGCACCAATGACTAGCACTTTCCCTTAATGTTCCTATCACTCCCTGTGTTCTCCAAACAGCCTCACCCCTCTAGGTAGTACAGCTTTGATACCTGTCCTAGGGGATGAGAAAAATTGATCTTCTCCATTAAAGAAAGCCCACAACTTTTTCCACTACATGTAGAGAGTCCAAAAAAGAACCAACACATAAAGGGAAATAAAGATGAAATATGAAGTGAACAGGAGACATATTACATCATTTGATTCCTGGATCCAGCTTGGCCTGAAATCCTTGTATTTTTAGATTTCCCATTAAATGAGTCATTAACTCCCCTTTTTAACTGAGGTAGTTTCATTTGAGTTTTTAGCCCTTCCAACCAAGAGACATAACCAATTCTATGACTAGGTAGTCAACTCACCCTTGTTTTATCACTGAAATTTCCATATCCCCATAAACTTTAGTCCCACACAAACTAGGACAGTTAATTACTCTATTTATGGAAGAATTGTGGTTCAAAGTCAGTGGCTGTCATCAAAATCTATACTTTACACCTCTCCATATCTCTTATTTTTATTTCCAAAACTCATTATCATATTACCAAAATATGGACCAGATTTTTGTTTCTAAAACCATTCTCCTATGAAACAAACCTTAAAAATGGATGATTCTAGAGATGGGACAGAAAATATATAAGATGAGCCTGGAGCATCTCAGTATTGGCAAGTAAAAAACAAAATGATAGAGCACATCAAAAAGATACCAAGTCCAACAGAAAGAGCCCATGGGCGGCTCGGCGCCTATAGCTCAACCGGCTAAGGTGCCAGCCACATACACCTAAGGTGGCGGGTTCGAATCCCCAGCCCGGACCCGCCAAAC
>NW_003852488.1:6308937-6311116 GCF_000181295.1 Otolemur garnettii | reverse complement strand
GGGGACAGCTTGAGGCTCTGTCTCAAGAAAAAAAAAAAAGAAAGAAAGAGCCCATGGTGGCTAAAGCTGGAACACTTGAACAACAATATAAATAAAATAATACTGGGTTATAACCCAAGGTATAATAAGGATATAATGAGTTTATACAGTGTAAATAAATCATTGATTAAATAAACGGGGAGAATGGACACATCTCCCTTACAGAATAATTCCAAATAATTTATCTAGATATTCTCCTTTGCAAGAGATGAAACTTAATTTCCTACCCACTTACCCTCTGTAGGCTTTCTGCACATATTGACTTGCCTCAAAAGAATAGAATGTAGGAAGGGAGGAAAAAGTTAATTTACAATATAGAATCATGACTTTCTTTTCCAGATGATTAAAGTTAACATTAAATGCTATATCATGTTGATAATATGTAACCCTGACATGATGTGATGACAATGGCACTACATTTGTGTGGTCTTCTGAAAACCCATAACCTCAATCTAACCATGAGGAAAAAAAAATTGAAGAAACCCAAATTGAGAGACATTTTGCAAAAAACGTGATCAGTACCTCAAGGTAGGCTTGGTGCCCATAGCTCAGTGGTTAGGAAGCCAACCACATACACCAAGGTTGGCGGGTTCAAACCCAGGCCTGGTCTGCTAAACAACAAATCACAACTGCAACAAAAAAATAGTCAGGCATTGTGGACCTTTAGTCCCAGCTACTTGGGAGGCTGAATCAAGAGACTTGCTTGAGCCCAAGAGTTTGAGGTTGCTGTGAGTTATGACATCATGGCACTCTACCGAGGCTGACAAAGTGAAACTCTGTCTCAAAGGAAAAAAAAAACTGTCAAGGTAATCAAAGACAAGGAAAGTTTGAGAAACTGCCACAGACCAGAGAAGGCAACATACAAAGACATACTATCTTGTCCATTTTTGTGCTGTTATAACAGAATCTCTCAGGCTGAGTAATTCATAATGAACAAAAGTTTATTGTCTCACAATTCTGGAGACTGGGAAGTACAATATCAAGGTGCCAGCATTTGATGAGGGTTTTCTTGCTCTGTCATTACATGATAGAAGGCAACACATCATAAAAGGGCAAAGACTACAAGAGGGGCCACAAGCATTCCCAGGAAAATGGCAGAGCCCTCATGACTTAAGCACTTCTTAAAGGTCACCACCTACCAATTCTATCACAATGCCAACCAAATTTCAACATGAGTTTTGGAAGGGACAAACATTCAAACTAAGAGAGGATACCAGGAAAAAGTAAGGTCTAAGAGAACAGAGGTCTTCTCAAGGAGACCCCAACGATACACCTTCAAGGTCTTCCCCATGTTGACTTAGCTCTTAGGAATCTGTAGACTTAACTTCCTGGGACCTGGGAACTTCCACTTCTGTAAAAGTCTGTGGTTCTATAAAAGCCACAGCCCACTTCTCCAGCTTGATTCAAACTGACCAATGAGAAAGGTATCCGTGGGCTGGAACTTTTTGACTAGGATAAAAAAGAGACGACTGAGCCAATTGGGGAGCACAGGACATTTTGAATTCTTTTGTGCCTCACTCTGCTGGCTGAAATAAAGCCTTTCCTTTTTTAATCATGGTGTTTGGGTGCTCATTCTCTCCATTGGGCCTTGTCTTCCAGCAACAAAACCATAGCACATGATGACTAAATGTATGTGATGTCTTACATGGGATCCTAGAATAAAAACAGGACATTGAAGAAAAACTGGTGAAATCTAAATGAAGTATTAACTGTAGTTAATAATAATGTACTCATTTTGGTTTCTAATTGGAAACAAATGTACATACACAGTGATGCAGAATGACAGCAACAGAGGAAACTGGTTGAGGTTCCCCCATCAGGGCTGGACTGAGACCCCCATTCCTAGCCTGGGCAATTTCATGTAAGCTGCCCTGCCATTTCGCCCCAAGCTGGAGGGACTACATTCATTCGTTAATATTATCATTAACATTGCAAAGATATCTTCTGTCTACCAAGGTCCAAATATAATTTTCAAGTTGTTGTACCCCTAGGCAAAAGACCAACGCAGAGACTTGGTTCATTCTTCCAATCCCTGAGACCAAAGACTTAACTTCCTGGGACCTACTGCCAAAAGAAATTCCATGAACAGAGAGAAGGTCTATGAGAGCTCTCTGAATTATCTTTGCAACTTTTCTGAACA
>NW_003852488.1:6306897-6308580 GCF_000181295.1 Otolemur garnettii | reverse complement strand
GAGGGATCACCTCTATGGTTTATCCTACAAGGGTACAAGTGAATCTTTCTAAAAACAGAGTATGAATGTCTTAACTCAATAACTAAGAAAATGACATGAAGGCTACATTAACCAGTTTGATGAGAGTATTTAAAAATGTATATGAAAACACCACACTGTACCCCATGATTGCATTAATGTACACAGCTATGATTTAATAAAAGAAAAAAAAAGAAAAGAAAAAAATTCTGTACATTTCCTATATAAAGTAACAAGTATCCTAATGTCATCTGTCTAGATACCTTTTCCCAATAATTGCAAGTTAGTTGTAGCATAAGATTTGACTGACCTACTTAGAATTTTGATTCTTCCAATTGTTCATTAAACTTACAGACTAAATTAATGCTTGTTCTTACATGTCTTGGCAGAACAAATTAATGCTATCTGAACAAATTAATAACCTTGGCTCCTAACTCCTGTAATTTTGGCAGGTTATACTTTCAGTTTCTAAAGCCCATACACAGGGGAATCTTTGGGTAAGGATATACTCTCCTATCAATACACATAAGAAGTTATCCTTAATGAGTGTTAGAAGAATGCCCAGAGGAAGAGCAGACCTCATCATACCCCTTTCCAAAGCAATGAGATGCTGGCCCAGTGCCCTAGTAAGAGACTTAAGACAGAAACACAAAATACAAATCTTCACAAATCCTTGCAGTAAGGAAGTAACTCCTTCACTCAATGACACTTTTCTTAACACCTGAGCTAAGAATACAGAAATGACAGACACTGAATGGTTTCTATTCCCTTTCCAGGGCAAAATAACAACATGTTATTAAACAGGAGGTATAGAGATGTAAAGCAGAAGAATTTAAGGAGTTCTTCAAATACACAACTGGGTATTCAACCAGCACATCAGAGATGATGAGTAGTAGAGTAAATATACATTTCAAGAATAAACACTGACACCTGCCTCCCACTGAAGGCCTCTTCTGGGCCCAGCAGAGGATGCAGAAAGGAGTGAGCACAGTCTATGCCCTCGATATTTGCTATCTGGTGACCAGAATAAAGGAAGAACACAGATAGTTACAAGCAGAAAGTAGAAGTTAATATGTGTCCCAAGAAAAGTACAAAGTGTTCCTGGAAGAAAAAAAAAGACATAAATATTTTTACATAGCTATAAATCACTGTTTATATAGTATGTGCAATTTAAAATCACTGTCTATTTTAAATTGCACACGAATTAAATTTGTGGACACCCTGTGTCCACAAATATTTATTTAAATATTTCCATGTGTCAACTTTAATCATATATCAATCACATTCAGTACAGTTCTCTACATTTAACCATTTCTCTACATTGAACATTTCTCTTTTCACAATTACAGTATCACTGCTATGAACATATTTATAATAATTACTTTCTTTTCTTTTTTTTAAGTTTTTTTATTAAATCATAGCTGTGTACATTAATGCAATCACAGGGTACAGTGTGGTGTCTTCATATACATTTTGAAATACTCTCATCAAACTGGTTAATGTAGCCTTCATGTCATTTTCTTAGTTATTGAGTTAAGACCTTCATACTCTGCTTTTAGAAAGATTCATTGTACCCTTATAGGATAAACCATAGAGGTGACCCCTCCAATCACCCTCCCTCCCCCTATCTGACCCCCTCCCCTCCCTTCTCCCTCTTCCTTCCCT
>NW_003852488.1:6288128-6305843 GCF_000181295.1 Otolemur garnettii | reverse complement strand
ACAGCTCTCTCTCACACACACACACACACACACACACCATTCATCGAGTCCAAGGAGCAAACCAAACAGGGAAGGAAGAGGCAGTGCAAGAGGCCAAGCTGACAGACTATTGCCGGAAGACTCATGCCAGCTCAGCCAGAAAGCTTCATCCAGTTAAAACAAAGCACAGCAGATCAAACTTGCCCGTGTTCAGATGTACTCATTTTAGTACATATGTCTTATTCCCACAGAACTTCCAAGATTTTAATATAGAAACTGCTTAGTTATTAAAGAAAAAAAAGACATGTATTCACTCTGACTATAAATGTGTCAGGGGAACTCAAGTATCAAACAGCTAAAGAATAATTTTGTATGTAATGATAATTATGTCAGGCTAAGGACTAGCTTGAGTTAATGTTTGCAAACAAGGAATAGCAATTAGCAGCTTCAGCAATTAGGAACTGGTTTGTAAAGGATAAGAAGGCGGGCCTGGGACTTTGTGAAAACCCTTTAAGGAAGCACACACACACTTTAAGGTGTGTCTCTGGTAGGCATCATAAAATGTGTGAACACACAGGAAAGGTAAACACTTGAGTTCTTTTTTTTGCCATTGTTGTTTAGCAGGACTAGGCTGCGTTCAAACCCCCAGCCCGGGTGTACAGTGTACGTGGCTGGCTGTCACTGTAACCACTGAGCTACAGGCGCCGAGCCAACACTTCTTTTCTTTTTTTTCATTTTAAAAAAGGAAGTTTATTAGTCTTTAAATGGCTCAAATTGCAAATAAACAAATCGGGTAGTGGCATCAGCCTAAGACATGTGATGCATCTTTGTCAAGTTGGCTTCATAGCACCTCAGTACCCAGGAAAGGAAAGGTCTCAAAGCAAAGTCACAATGTTAGTGGTTAAATAAGACTTCAATGAGTACACATGGAGATTGCTGGGTCTACTGGCCAGTGTTACATTGGTAACTTCTGCATATGACAAAGTCTATGAGAAATATGAAATGGAAGACGTACATCTCAAACCCTTTAAGGACAGATATTTCACATGAGAAGCTGGATGTAATATCTGAAGAGTTGAGTTCCTAAAAAGCCTATTTTTCTTAACTTTACATACACACCTATTTCCTGGAATGCCTGAACACATCTAAGACCTATTGAAATTAGGACTGAGAAAAAAGAAAGAAAACTTTTGAATTAACTGCCCTAGCCCCAATCCAAAGAGGAAAAGAAAAATCTGACAGTGGCATGTTTCCCACTGAAATCATGTTCTCAAATAGCGTGCTACAGTTCTTTCATCAGTTCTTACCAGTGCAGGCTAATAAACAAGGGAAAGTTTTCAAACAGCTGCCTAACACAAGGGATATTTCAAGAGTAATAGAAATGAGCTCCATCCTGGCTTTGCAGTTGGTTATGTGGGTATATGCCTTTGTCAAAACTGAAACTATTCATTTATGATCTGTACCTCTTACTCCATCTAAGGTACTAAAATACCTCAAAAAGTGCAATAGAAAGCATACAGAATTGGGCATCAACAGTTTTTTTTACTAATAGTTCTGTGAGCTTCAGCACTTCATGTAAGCTCAGTTTCCTTATCTGAAAAATAAGGTGATTATGACAAATGATCTTCAAGTTCCCCGCCAGCATTAAGAATCCAATTGATCATTTTTTTGGAGACAGAGCCTGTCTCACCCTGGGTAGAGTGCTGTGGCATTAGAGCTCACAGCAACCTCCAACACCTGGGCTCAAGCAATTCTCCTGCCTCTGCCTCGCAAGTAGCTGAGACTACAGGTGCCTGCCACAACACCCAGCTATTTTTTGGTTGCAGTTGCCATTGTGTGGTGGGTCCAGGCTGGAATCAAACCTGCCAGCTCAGGTATATGTGGCTGGCGCCTTAGCCACGTAAGCCACAGGCGCTGAGCCCAATTGATAAATTTTTAAAGTAGCAAATAATTTATGGACATTATTAGCCTGACTTAGGACTTTGTTTCAATTATATTAAGAAATACATGAATGCATTATCATTATAAAAAGAAACTCAAATTATATGGATAGTCCAAAGTTTGCCCTGGCCCCCTTCCCATAATCCCAGAGGGAACTTTTCTTACCAGCTTGGTGAGTATTTTCCTAGGCTTTTTCCTTGCTAGAGAGGCAGGAAGGCTCTGTGGCTAAGCATAAAGACTATAGAGTAATTCTGCCCAGGTCCATAACTCAGCAACACCAGTAGCCAGGTTAGAACCTGTTAAAGTCACCCAAATTCCCCGTGCTTCAGTTCCCCATCTAAAAGCAGAAACAAAAATACCAACCAATTATGAGGTTGTTGTAAGAAGTAGATATGATACACATAAAACACTTAGAACCAGGGTGGTGCCTGTGGCTCAAAGGAGTGGGGCGCCGGCCGCATATGCTGGAGGTGGTGGGTTCAAATCCTGCCCTGGCCAAAAACTGCAAAATAAAAAATTAATAATAATAATAAATAAAAGGTTAAATTAAAAAAAAACACTTAGAACCAAGCTTAGCACCCCAGAAGTATCAGTTATTACTGACAAACTTCACTATTTCATAAATATCTACCCTTGCTGCCTCCAGGTCAGTTGAAGAATCAGTAGTTTAAACACGCATTCTAACTTGAGTCAAAGGGCAACATTAAAGACAAATGTACTCTTAGAATATTTAATCATTGGTCTTAAGCCCAAAGTGCTCTTCTGTATCATCTGATACATATTGTAGATCAGAAAAATCAGCCACCAGAGTTCTGTTACTGACATGTCAGATTTTTATTTAAAATGGGAAGTATTTAATGGGTAAGGGAGGAGTGAAAAATAAAATTCAAGAGAACCATGTCCAGTCCTGTCTCTGGAGTTCTGTCCTACCACTGAAAATCATCAAGTTGTCACAATACCTTGGGACCCATGGACAGCAGAGAACATAACATGTCCAAACACACTGCCCAAGGACTAAGCATGAAAAAGATTTTCATGTCTTAATACAGACTCCTTTAAGGAAGGAAAAAACCACTACCTAGTTAGTTTGCACTTTTTAAATTATTTTCTTGGCACCAAAAGACACGGAGACTAAACTTTCAACCAAGAAAGGACAAAGTTCCACATTTTCTTCCACTCAAATCCAATCAATGTTTCACCTTTATACAGAGATAAGGGTCTGTGCCAAAGGTTCTTGATTCTTACTACGTGACAGGTCTGTAACTGACAGCCACTTACTCCACAAGTCAACAGCCTTAAATAATGAAAAGCCAAGGATCCTAATGCCCCATTGGCACAGTTCCTGCTGTGCTCAGGGACAGATGCTCCCTCTACTGGGGTGGATCTGGCACTGGCAGGTGATCCCTGTGTTCCCATGACAACCCACCCTGCAGAGAGCACACCCATGCAGTGCCCTGCTAGAAATGAGTGCGACAGGGAGAAAGGTCTCTGGGCTTGCCCTTTAACCAGTCTCCAGTGTGTTTCCCTGGACTTCTTGGCTGAATGCAATATCAGCACATTTCCAAGAGCAATGGTTGGCCTCTGGAAGCAACATGAACTATGGCCCTTGTGGTGTGATTTAAAGATCCCTCTGCCCCACATTTCCCCTCACTGGCCTCTAAAAATGCCTGATATCCTCTATTTGAAACTTACACTCTAAGTTTAACAAGCATCGTCTAGAAATGAAAGTGTCCTTGGGTCAGTTAGCTAATGCAGTAAGCCATCCATCAATCATTCCTAAAATGGCATGAATCAGTTTCATCTATTCCTTTCTTTCCACCAGCTGGTTGAGATCATCATATCTAGAGGAGGAGAGTTGTTGAGTTATGCCTTCTTATTGCAATTTTGTTTTTTGACTCAGGAGAACTTAAAAGGGAAGGAAGGGTGATTTGGACACATGGGCCCAGTGGGTAGAATAGAGAAGATGGGTGCTAGAAGACAACAAGGGCCCTGAACACTCAGGGAGGGAAGGAACCTTTCAGGTGAGCACAAACCCAAAATAAGCCCTGTTATTTCCCAACTATGGGACCAGCCTACTACAGGGAATACCACTCCCTATCTGGGCAATGACCTAGAGTTACGTAAACTCTGCTTGTCTCTCAAATTAATACTGCAGTGAATGATGAAGGAACAAATTTTCAGTAAATTGAACTAAAAACAACTCAGTAACAATATGAAAAAAGCATAAGGAAAAATAAAACAGGGCAGTGCCTGTGGCTCAAAGGAGTAGGGCGCCAGCCCCATATGCCAGAGGTGGCGGGTTCAAACCTAGCCCCAGCCAAAAACTGCAAAAAAGAAAAAGAAAATACACACACTCGTTTCATCATGTAAAAATTATAATTTAGGCAAGGAATGAAATTTCCAAGGAACTAAATTCCTAACTTGTAAGTGACATAGAGAATATAACCCCATCTATATTTCTCCCTAGGCAAAGTAAAGGTTGTGGTAATCCTTTTTTTTTTTTTAATAGAGACAGGATCTTGCTATATAATATGCAATAGCTATTCACAAACACAATCATGGTGCACTGTAGCCTTGAAATCTTGGGCCCGAGTAATCCTCCCACCTTAGCCTCCCAAGTAGCTGGGAGTCCAGGCGTGTAGCACCATCCCTCACTGTGGTGGTCTTTTATATAATGACTTTGGGTAAGGAAGATTTTCTTCCCACATGGGCCCTCCATTCTGGCCTACATTTCATACAGTCATGGCCACTGTGGTATTTTGAGTGGGATAAAAACAAGGGCAACACAACTGTTGGTTTTCTGAGGATGGGACTACTGCCATCTCTTCTCAAAAATGCACTAAGCAAAGACATAAGCTGGTATCTATGGATTGCCTTCAAGTAATCTATTAATTTCCAAACTGTCTGGATTATAAAAATCACCCAAGGTGCCTGTTTAAACCATCCTATCCCTCAGAATTCGGGTTCAATGAGCCCAGGATATTGGTGTTTTGTTTCGTTTTGGTTTTTGTTTTGTTTTGTTTTAACCAGCACTTAAGATTTTTGTAATCAGGCAAATTCTCTAAATACCAAGATAACAAGTCTACAATTTCAGGAAGAAAACTAAGAAGAGGAGTTGTTTCCCACCTGAGTTTGGGTTATGCATTGCTGCCCCTTTGGAAGGGTAAAATAGCTCATTACTTTAGGCCTAATCCATTTCCTGTCTTGAGCTAAGAACTTTCCATGGTATCAACAGAACATAGGAATCCAAGATAAAGAGGGAATTCAGTTCTTGTGTGTGAAGGTCTATTAATATCCACAAACTCACTAACCTTTTGGAAATATATAATTACGATCTAGTATTGTGCAGTTTACTATGGGTAAAGTCATAGCCCCACCACTGCCAAAAACAAGATACATCTTGCAACTATAAGGGTGTGGCCAGAGTTCTGAGATAATAAACTAAAGTTAGTTAATACAGCAAGTTAAAATGTGGGTGCCACTCAGAGCTAGTTTGAAGTACCGTAAATGGAACACAGCTTTTCACAAGAATTCCTTCACCACAGAACCATATTCAGAGCCCCATCCTGCAGCCTTACAGTACATGGAAGGATTTTAAGTGAAGTTTTTCTATATATATTTCTTGTACTGTTATTCTAATACAGTATTTAATTGTATTAATATTTTAAATTAATTAATAATTAATATTTTAAGGCATATGATAAGTGAGAAATTAGCAGCTGTTAATGCATTACTTTCTGTTCACTCATAACTATTTTGTCAAAAATCAAATGGAGGGCTCGGCACCTGTGGCTCAAGTGGCTAAGGCGCCGGCCACATACACCTGAGCTGGTGGGTTCGAATGCAGCCTGGACCTGCCAAACAATGACTAACTAAAACCAAAAAATAGCCGGACGTTGTGCGGGTACCTGTAGTCCCAGCTACTTGAGAGGCTAAGGCAAGAGAATTGCTAGAGCCAAGAGTTGGAGGTTGCTGTGAGTTGTGATGCCACGGCACTCTACCCAGGATGACAGCTTGAGGCTCTGCCTCAAAAAAAAAAAATCAAATGGAGGTATTTCTTAATGAGAACTAAGCTAATACAGTATTAGTAAACTGGCTCATTTCCAGACACAGAAACATCCTAAGAAGCATTGACAGCCATGTCCCAATTCAGAAAAAGTACTCTATACAGTATGAAAACAGAATGAAATGTTTATTAAAATAGCACTGGACATTCTGGAGAACTTAAAATATGACACAGAAGCCTCTAAGGTACAAGGAAGGGAGAGGTTAAAGCTGAGGGAGTGAGGCCAGTAGGCAGAGAATTCCCTTAGCACAGGTGGGCCAAGGTCTTGGCCACCACTGTCACTGCCTGAGGCCCAATTCTGGGCCTCCAGTACAGGCACTGTGGTTAGTCCCAGGCAAGTTTCCCCAGGACAGCAGGGCTCTCTGGCAGAAATGCATATTTGGAACCATTCATCTAGGCCTCGCAGTCCTTTGATGTTTTGATAGAGGGAAAGGGAAGGGCAAGTGCCTAACGGGTTGGGACTGGGAGTGAGGACACCAGGCTCCTGCAGATCAAAGGGAGAGGCGGAGACCAGCCCTGGGCAATGACAGGATCTGTGTATGATGAAGACATTTGCTGGGAGAATCTTGGCTCCGCGAGGAAGATGGCAAGGAAAAGAAAAGATAAAGGCCCGAAAGAGAATTCATGTGGTCTTGCAGCCTCACTGCTTGTATAGCTGTGTGCAGACAGGACAGACGCTGCTGCCCACAGATCCTCCTCAAGCTGTTCTCAGGCAGGCTGGGCTGAGCTCAGGCTACCCTGCTCTGCATGTCTCCTGAGCATTTTCTTGTTTGACCATAGCTACTGAAGGATCTTTGCTTCCAGAGGAATTGCTAATGGAGATAAAACTGTGCAAAGAAAGGTAGGTGCTCCAGTCCAGAACAATGGGAAAAACTGAACTTTGATACTTATCCCAAAGTTTAAAAATATGAAATTTGGAATTCAGACTAAAGTTCAAGATGATTTTTTCTTTTTTCTTTTTTTCACTGAACTTTCCAAAGGATGACTAGGGAGCTTGGATAACTTCCCAGATTAATATTTTCATTAAGAAGAATTAAATTAAACAATTAATAACAGAAATCTCTCTTCTGATATTTTAGTTTAGGGTTTGATATTCTCCTTTATGTTGAGGATGATGACTGCTTTTACCCTTATGTATAAAGAAAAAAAGAAAAGATCAAAATAGGCTTTAATTTGAGAATTTACTTTCCCAAGAGTCAGTCAAATTTCACCAAACATTCATCTAGAATATATCCTTAAATGAGACGCTCTTGACATCAAGGGGTAAGCCCATTCCATGACATCATGACATCTTAGCCCAAATACCATCTCCCCTGGTTGTATTCCCCTTACGGTCATATGCCGCATCATGATGTTTTGATCAAGGACAGAATACATAAGCAATGGTGGTTTTGCAATATTATAATGGAGCTGAAAATTTCCTGTTGCCTAGTGATATTGTAGCCTTCATAACATCCTAGCACAACACATTACTCACGTGTTTGGGATGAGGCCTGGTATAAGCAAGCTTACTGCAAGTGGCATAGCCAGGATTTTAACCCCGCTGACTCCATAGCTTGTTTTTTCAGCCACCCAGTCTTCCTGCTCCCTATTGGTGTGAGCTACTGAATACTTTGGGATCGTCTCCTCCAGGAAGCCTTCCTGGCCAGCATCTCCACTCCATCTCCTCTGTTCTGGATTACATCCTGTCCTTTGTGTGCTCACAGCTCTTTATCAGTTGTCTCCCAACCAGCACTGCTATCCTTTGAAGAGAAAGTCCGTGGCTTATTTATCTTTATAACACCAGAACCTACCAGGATGACTGATAGTAAGAGTTTATATGATGTTGAAATAAGTGAAATCTAGAGAAGATGCCAAAATTAAACATTTACTATTCTTATATAAAATGTAATATATATTTATACCTTCATTTTGTATAATTGGTACGGCTATAATTATCCTTTGTAAAACACAATATTGTTAGTAGATGAACTGATTCTATTTTCAAGTAATTCTGCTAGAGCTCCTTGGCTATAGTAGGGAGCTGTAATATTTAAGGCATCAACAGTAGGCCAATGAATGAACAAAAGGGAAAGAAATACAAGCCATATATTTAACTAAGTGGAACCAAATGCTAATTGTTGATTTAGAGTGAAGGCCAGAATGGAACCAACCATATGAATATTTTCAGAGCCCCCATTTCAGTTATCAGTGCTCCTTCCCCCTCCCCCACAGGAGGTCACTATCATGTGTCACTCAGATCCCATTGAAGGGAAGAGTTCCTGTCTTCTCCACTCTTCCAGATGCCCTGTTAAGCTAGGCTTTCTCCTCCGAAACATATTCTTAACCCTTCACTTGAAGAGGCTGCCAGCGGAACAGTTATGACATACAGAAAATGTGCACTAGCAGAGTCCTACCAGAAGCACAAAGTCAGGAGCCCAGCTTTTAAGCAAGGGAGCAGGGGAGCACAGTGGCGAATCTTGGCCCCGCACCTGCTAGCATTTCTCTTGAGCAAGTTCCTTGAGTTCTCTAGGTCTGAGTTTCCTATATGTAAAACAAAGGAGAAACACCCCGTACTTCATGGTAGATTTGGTAAAACATGTGTAAACCATGTCCCACATTACCTAACACATAGAAAGTGCCCAACAAATGTCAGCTACTGTGGTCTATCAGGACTGGTGAGTGACAGCAGCCATGTCCCACAGGTGCCAAGGTTGAAGGAATGTGCTCCAAAAGCCCTGCAGTGTATGTCAGGAAATTGATAGAGTGTAAGACTGCCTGGGTACAAATGATCAGTGTCTAGCTGGGTGATCATTAGGTGAGTTGCTTAACCTCACTGTGCCTCAGTTTCCTGACGTGTCAAGTGGTGGCAATAGTAGTACCTGCCCCATACATTACTGTGAAGATCATCACACACACATATACATAACCACATATAAACATAAATGATCAGGTACATAACTATAATTAAGCTATTCTTACTATTCTAGGCCACCTTCAGCCTTCATTTTCTACCTGACATCTCTGTGTTGAAGTAACAAAATGACATTTCATGTGATCCCTGAGGGAAACTTAAAAAAAGCTAAGAAATCCTTTGTACTCAATATTTCTGTTGGATAAAGTTGGAGCCAAACAGGCCAATAAGCCCCTTTATGCTTTTAAACTATTTATCATTATTATACTTTAAAAGGCCCTGAGCAGTACATGACAACGCATGAAAATTTATATTCTTCTTATAAAAGTCTGGTTCACTTGCTCCTGTTCAGAGAGAGGAGTCTGGCTCAGGTGAACTGCTTTGTCAGGTAAAAATGGCCCAAAAAGAATTTTCAGTTCTCATGTGATTATTCTTTACTGTAGAAAAATACCAAAAGGGTTATGAGGACTTTAAATAAAACTTTCATTACACGCAAGGGAAATGGCACAAGTTACCTACAAACTATTGCATAGCTTTTGAATTAAGTCAAAGAAAGTAAGGAAGCATCTAAGATAAGGCTAAAACACACCCTTCCCACTGGTGATCTGCTATTTCTGATTAAAAAAAAAAAAAAACTGTAATGGAAGCCAATCCTGGGTAAAGCAAGGTCCCTCCAAAACACTTTCTCCATTTTCTCCTACCAGAGCAGAGCTATACCAAGATATACCCTAGTGCATTCACGGTTATTTGTATCTCTCCCCCTTTCCCTCTTTCTTTCTCTCTCTGCACATATACACAGATAGTCCTGGGGATGGTTTGAACAGCTTTTTTATACTGCACATGCAGGGCCCTGCTTGCAAATACCTGGATATCCAGCAACCACCAGCTCTTCCCTCTTATCCAGCACCTGGCAGTTTCCAGACACTAAAGAAACAGTCACAATGCTCCCTCCAGCACCTGGCAGTTTCCAGACACTAAAGAAACAGTCACAATGCCCTTTCCACACCCTGCACATTCTAGAATTAAACAAAGTAGTATTTAACAGGCCCCCAAATTTCAAACTACTAAAATGTTGTGGTTGCATTTTGATCTAGCTGAGGGAAAATACTTAAAGAATCCTAAATTCTAGCTCCCCTAATACATTGTTTATCATCCAAATTTGCCACATGTCAGAAAGCCACTGCTCTGGTCACAGCTTAGCAGCTATGTAAAACAAAGTCAGGGCACTCACAGTCAGGTTGCAGACACACAGGACAGCTCTATAAACAAGAGTGTCCCAGTAAGGCTCCATGGGTGGCAAGACAGAACAGAACAGAGAAACCCAGGACCCTGAGTAGTCAGAGTCAGGAGCAGAGCCTGTGTTAGAGAAAGTTTCCAGGAGGGGTGACTGGAGAATTCACAGGAAGAAAAAGGAAGGTTGGGGACTTCAGGCACCACACCAACCCAGTGAGGGGACCAGCTAGGGCTCGGCCATAAGGAACATGGCAAAAAACAGTCACCAGTGAGCCACATCAGGTCCTTTTAGGAATTAGTGTAGCTTGGATGAACAAATACACATAAATACACAAAACTGTGTATGGGAGAGAAACTTTAGTTTTGAGATTATACAAATAGGCATCTAGTCTCAGTGTTCTGCCTTACAAACTGTGTGGCCTCAGGCAAATCACTTGATCTCTCTCAGGCTATTTCAGCGGCTGTAACTGGAAAGCATGCAATGTTGTAAGGATCTCATGAAAGGACAGATGTGAAAGCAGTGTACAATCCATGGTGCTCAAGAGTGGAGGCAGGGGCTTCTACTCTCCACTGTTGACATACCTGAGGGACGCTTTGGACCTACAAGAGAACAGTGGCTCCCCACACTGCAACATTCACCATGGATGGAAAAGGGGAAGCACCTGAGCTGGGAAAGGACCAGAATCTGTGTGGCGTTTACAACCCCCTTCTGCCTTGCAGTCACAAACACACATACACACACACACACACCCCATCTCATACAAAGTCTTACACATAGCATTCAAATATATCAGTTGATTTTTTTTTTTTTTTTTTTTGCAGTTTTTAGCCAGAGCTGGGTTTGAACCTGCCACCTCTGGCATATGGGTCCAGCGCTCTACTATTCTGAGCCACAGGCACCACCCATATTAGTTGATTTGAATTCCTGTATAAAGTCCAGACCCAAGCATGAAGGACAGAAACACTTTTAAGCAAGGAGCTGGTTTAGTTGTCCTTCCTCTTGTCTACTGAATCCTGATCTAAGAGTAGGGCTATGCTGCCTCAAATGTGGAAGTGGGAGGCAAAGAATAAAGCAGATCATTTGGGTCAGGCATAAGTTCTCCTGACATCCACTTCTGTTAGCGTCTCAACCCCAGCCCCAAATCCCTTAAAATTAGTTACCCTCCAGGAATACTATCAACTGAGCAAGTCAACAAACAGCCTTCACTAATTGGTTTCCTCATTCAGCAGACTGAGGGCATGGGGTACACCTGGGTGATAACATCAGGTCTCTTCTAACTTTATTTTCTATAAGCCCATCCCTGAAGACTTGAAAGAAATTCTGTGCACATTCTGAAATCCACTAGGTACAGTCACTGTGGAGAACAGTATGTGTAGTTTCCTCAAAAAACTAAAAGTAGAACTATCCTATGACCCAGCAATCTCACTTCTGGGTTTATAGCCAAAAGAACTGAAATATCAGTATGTCAGAGAGATATTTGCACTCCCATCTTTATTGCAGCATTATTTGCAATAGCCAATTGAGTCAACCTAAGTGCCCATCAATGGATGAAAGGATAAAGAAAATGTGGTATACGCGCGCGCACACACACACACACACAATATATATATATATATATTACTAGTCACAATATATATTACTTGTCAACCTTATATATATATATTACACAATATATATTACTAGTCAACCTTAAAAAGGAAATTCTGTCTTTTGAACAAAATGGATGAACCTAGAGGACATTATGGTAGGTGAAATGAGCCAGATATAGAAAGAGGACTACAGCCTACTGCCATAATCTCACCTATGTATGAAATCTAAAAAACTTGCACTTACAGAAGTAGAGAATAGAATGCAGGTCACCAAAGGGCGGGGTGGGTAATCTGGGGAGATGTTGGTCAAAGTGTGCAAAGTTTCAGTTAGATAGGGGGGCTAAGCTTTTGAGATGTATTATACTATATCATTATTGTTATTCATTATTAACTATTATGGTTAACAATGAATGTGTATGCTATGTTTCAAAATTCCCCAAAAAATAGATTTTAAATGTTCTCATTACCCAAAAAGGTGGTAAGTTTGTGAGGTGATGGATATATTAATCATTCCACAATGTACGCATATATCAAAACATCATTATTATATTCCATAAATATATACAATTATTGTCAATTAAAAATAAAAATTTAAATTAAAAAAACCCACCAGGCCAGGCATGGTGGCTCATTCCCGTAGTCCTAACACTCAGGGAAGCTAAGGCAGGAAGATACCTCGGGCTCAGGAGTTCAAGGTCAGCCTGAGCAAGAATGAGAACCTGTCTCTATTAAAAACAGAAAAATTAACTGGGCATTGTGGTGGGTGCCTGAAGTCCCAGCTACTAAGCTACTCTGGAGAACTGCTTGAACCCAGGACTGCAAGGTTGCTGTGAGCCAGGCTGATGCTACCACACTCAAACCTGGGCAGCAGAGGGAGATTCTGAAAAAAAAAAAGTACTAAGCCACAGTTTCTGCAAAATGGCCCCAAATTTATCTCCACTAAGAGTTTCTTAAATGTTTCTCTTCTCAATAATGAAATAGGCTTTTCATTCTAGAGACTCTATAAAGGAGAGCAGTCATTAAGGCCAACAAATTTTATCTTTCTTTTATGGGCTGACAGCAAATGCAAAGAGTTTGTTTTGCCAAAAGGAGTACCAAGATAATTTGTGAAGACTTGACTGCATTAAAATACTCTTGAAACATGATCTAAAAGGAGGAAACACCTAAATTAACTATTAGAGGCCACTCTGGCACTATTAAAAATTAGCCTCAGAGCAGTATTATTATCAGTTCCATTTTTATGGAAAAGGGCCCTGAGGCCTCTAACAACTTCCCTAGGATTACACAGCTCTAACCAAAGACAGTCAAATTCATTCTCAAATCCACAGCCTTCTCATTACCAACTCATGAACACTACCCGTGGGCCTTGTACCAAGGGCATGTATTTTCTCTAAATTATCTCTAAAAGGCTTACAGACTCAAAGACTAAGGATGGCTCAAAAAATAAATAAATAAATAGAAGAAGCTATTTGAAATGATGATTATTCCATATAACCAAAAGAGAAAAACAGAAAATTAACATGTAGTTGATCAGAGCAAAGACATGCAAGCATACTTATATAGTGACAAATGACTCCCAGGCCAGAAACAGGCTTTGCTTTTGTCAGGTAATAACAAATCCCAAAAAAGAATAGATCCCTCAGAAGGAGATTGGGAGGTGGAAACAAAGTCAAAAGGCCTGAGACAAAAGCTACTATAGGTGCTGTCCAGGGGGAGACTTGGCTGGCTGTCCCAGTCCCTAGCAGAGAGAGATGCCTCAAACCTGGCAACATCAGGAAGGCCAAAGCCATGAAGGAGAAGACCAAGAGACCTGACCACATAAAAATCAAACATTTCTACAAGGTAAAAGATGCCATAACAAAATCAAAAGGCAAATGAACACAGACAAGGAGAAAATACTTGAACACAAGTCAGAAAAAAAAAAGTATATACACACACACACACACACAGAGTATATGCATACATGTGCAGTGAGAGGATAGGAGAAAATTTTAACTTTCTTTTCACATCTGTGTGTCCTTCAGCTTATAACAAAGAACACCTGCATTGCTTTAGTTATTTGGAAGTGGGGCAGATGAGGGTGCCAGCAGGAATTGGGGGGTGGGGGGTAAGAAAGCATAATTAAAGATGGGGAGTGAATCTGGAAACCATGAAGTTTGGTGTTTCTGGAGCACAGAGCTGTAATGGACAGCAGAAGAGCATGAGGCTGGGATAGGTAAAGGACAAGTCATGTTCTGAGGAAAGGGTTGGGAACTTTAGCCAGAAGTTCATGGAAAGTTCTTGGAAAGAAAGAAATGCAAAATAGTGGCTGTGTTCTGCCTCCCCACCACAACAAGGATGTCGACTGGCTCCTTTTCACTCTTTTTAGGGATAAAGTCCAAACCTAAGTCCATGAGCCTTATCTCCAGCCTTCTCACCTGCCCCTGGCACAACCTCCAGCTTCATTGCAGCTGCACTGAACTGCTTGTGACTCTTGGAAAGCTCTGTTCTCTCCAGGTCCAGACTTTTGCTCCGGTCAATGGAGCTCTTTCCCCCAGGGCTACCTAACTCCTCAGTCCTCACCTCAGTCTCCTGAGACTTGGTTCCCCTTCTAGACCCTCCCATAGCACCCTGAATTAGCCTTAAAAGGATACTTTTGAGATTGATTTATAACTGTCAGTTGATTGTAGGCCTTCTGAACTAGACCACAAATCTTTAAGGACTGGTACTTGATATTATTCTTTGACTCCTTAGTACCCAACCCAGAGCACAAAACATAGTTGAAGGACTATATGTATTTGTTAAATAATTTTTTAAAATATACAAGCCATCTAATTTCCCTTTGTTGTAATCCATGCTTCCCAAAAAACTTTCTGATTTAATTCACTGTCCTTTGTTAACCCATGGGCAGAAAACATCGTATCAGTACAAGTTTGGGTCCATGTGACCATTATATTGCCCACTTGACACTAATAAATTGGCATAGGGATTATATATGTCAGTCCTGTATCTTGGTTAATGTAAGTTCTGCCCAGGAGAAAAAAAAAGAAACTTCCATGTGTTAGCAAAAGTAGATTTCTGAGGGCTTAAAATGAAGGGCCACAACTCTGAACTATGGCAAATGAATAAGATAAAGGCCTCTCGAAAGGCCTTCTCCAGGTTTATCAGAACCTTAATTCATTCATTTATTCAGCAAATATTTAAATACTATGTGTGTGTGTATATATACACACACACACACACACATATATATATATATAAACACGCACACATTTTTTTTTTCTTTTTTGCAGTTTTTGGTCAGGGCTGGGTTTGAATTCACCACCTCTGGCGTATGGGGCCAGCGCCCTACTCCTTTAAGCCACAGACGTCACCCCTATTCAGCAAATATTTAGTAACTCATACCAACTGCTAATCTTTCTTCTGAGCTTAGAGAATATGGCAGGGAGCAAGAGAGATAAATCCTACTACCATGGAATCACACTCTACTGGAGATTAACAGAGAGACAGACAATAAACATGCAAAAAATCAGAATTTCATGTCAACATTGGGGGCCTCATCTGCAATGTAGGGGCTGGTGGACCTGCTCCAGCAAGTTTTATGAATGTTAAAACCAAGGCTTAGCAAGCTAGGTAACTTATAGCAGAGGAAGAAACAGAATAGCAAGCCTTACTTAGAGTCAGCCTTTAATGTATTCATTCCACTTCTGTGAAACTCCGGTGATATCGTATCTTGGAGAATGAACTGTTTAAAGAGTTTAGAACAATTTTCCTCCTAAACTTCACTCTTCTGATGTTTCATATTTACTGCCCAGCAATAATAGTACTTTACAAAGTAACATTTTGAAAATAAACTATACTGGGTCGCATCTATGGTTTAGTGATTAGGGCGCCAGCCCCATATACCGAGGGTGGTGGGTTTGAACCCAGCCCCAGTCAAACTGCAACAAAAGATAGCAAGGCATTGTGGTGGGCACCTGTAGTCCCAACTACTTGGGAGGCTGAGGCAAGAGAATCGCCTAAGCACAAGAGCTGGAGCAGTGCCTATGGCTCAAGCAGCTAAGGCACCAGCCACATACACCTGAGCTGGTAGTTCGAGTCCAGCCTGGGCCCGCCAAACAATGACAGCTGCAACCAAAAAATAGCCGGGCGCTGTGGTAGGCACCTGTAGTCTCAGCCACTTGGAAGGCAAAGACAGGAGAATTGCTGCAGCCCAGGTGTTGGAGGTTGCTGTGAGCTGTGATACCACAGTACTCTACCAAGGGTGATAAAGTGAGCCTCTGTCTCTAAAATAAAAATAAAAATAAAAATAAAAACTATATTAATTACTATGCACAAATCTATGTAATATACACAGAATATTACTAGAAATAAAAACAGGATTGAACATATCTTCATGGCTAACCAACCTTAGGAAATCATGGCATTTATTTTGTTAAAATGCACAGCACCGGTAAAGACTGACATGTTGAGGGTTGGAAGTCCCAGTAAATCATGCTCCTCTTTCCTACCAAGTTATAACCAACTGAGAAATAGGCAGAAGAGTACACAGCAGAGAATTGTGACCCCAACTGCTAAAGCTGATTCTGAGGATTGGGTGGCAATAGTGGACCTCCCAACACTGAACTAGGCAAACTTATCACAGAATTGCTGGCTGGCAGCACAGGACAACTGTATTCCTTCCCTCTGCCCACTCTATGTATCTACTGCTGTGAAATTTGCAACATAGAGCAGCAGACCAGTGGCTCCAAGAGTAAGACTGGCCAAAGAGGCTGAGGTTTCTCACCAGTTTCCACCATGGAGTATCTCTTTCTGTGGTGAAGAGGAGGGGAGGACTCAAGAGGCCAGGAGTGTTAATAGGACTCCCTGCAACTTTATCACATGCCCCACTTCATTTTGTTCCCTTAACATAGTAGTCTTCAAACTGGAGTTTGAAAATACAAATTCAAAGAGAAAAATAATGTAAAATTTCTGTGAAAAGGAATGATAGTATCTAATTTCATGGGATTTAGATTTCATTTAAATGCATTTTAAGTGACACAATCCTTTTTATTTCAAAATATTCTTATTAACATTACACTAAAAAGTATAACTTTTGCAAAATTTTGTCCTAAAGTTAGGACAAAAACACTTAAATATTTTTTTTCAATTTAAAGATTATTTTAGGGGTTCTGTCAGCAAAAAAGTGTGAAAACCATTGCCTTAACCCTTTGAGCTCATCCATTGAGATTAACCTAGGATACGGATATTGACTTAGGTGAGAAGTCAGCAATTAGGGTAGTCCTCCTATCTTCATGAGACCAGTTCTCCAATATTGATTTCAACCCTTTTATAGGACTTACTGGGGATGCTAGTATAGAATTTTGTCCCCAGAACGCCCTAAATGGGTCAGAACAATACATCAATGGAATCAACTCCAATGCTATTCTGTACCCAAGGCTGTAGTTCACAACATATTCTATTGCCATCTCAATTTATGTCCTGTCAGCTTGTCTAATATTATCAGAATTTCTACAAGATGATCAAGTATGTTAATATGAGCCAATGAGATGTTCCCGATTTGATTTCTGATCCTTTTTCAATATAAATTTTCCAGGGAAAATTAAAAGTTCCAAGATTAAATCACTTTGTTTTTCTAAATTGTGGCTTATCAGTACCAACTTTGTGTTAAAGTCCAGAATTATTAAAGCCCTTGTGACTTAAAGTTCAAACAAGTTTTGTCACTCCCTGGAAGTGAACTTAGCTCCCAAACTGCAGTTTCCCTTTCCCCACAGAGCCTATGCTCTTCAGCTAACCCTAAGCCTCCTTTGGCAGGGACTAGCCCCTGTAAAACTTGTGGTATGAGTTAGCAGAGGAGAAGCACATTTTCTATAGGAAGCATGGCTCCCAAGAGAAAAGGAGGAGAGAGGAAGAAAGTGTGCTGTACCTATACCAAACTTACACATCAAAAAACTCACTGGTCAGACAACCAAAAATCGCATTACAACAAAGACATTTGTATCAGAATGTTTATTGCAGCCCAATTCATAATTGC
>NW_003852488.1:6282200-6287688 GCF_000181295.1 Otolemur garnettii | reverse complement strand
AAAAAAAAAAAAACTCACTGGTAGTATTGGAATGAAGTATCAAGCATTATGTTAGTGGTACCCCCTCCATATTTCAAGAAACATCTAATATGGAACAAAAAGTATTTTCTCCTAAAACGAAGAATTATAAGAAAAAGTCTTTCTTATTGGCCAGGTACCATGGTTCACATCTAAAACCCTAGCACTCTGGGAAGCTGAAGCAGGTGGACTGCTTGAGCTCAGGAGTTCTAGACCAGCCTGAGCCAGAGCAAGACCCCATCTCTAAAAACTAGCTAGGCATTGTGACAGGCACCTGCAGTTCCAGCTACTAGAGAGGCTGAGGCAAGAGGATTGCTTGAGCCCAAGAGCTTAAGGTTACTATGAGCTATGACACCATGGCACTCTACCAAGGGTGACAAAGTGAGACTGTTTAAAAAAAAAGAATTATTTATTGAATATCATGAGTCAGAACTGGATGCTGCCTAACAAGCAACGCCTAGTATTTGTAACATATTTATATGTGATAACGCCTTATATTTTAGATTTTTGTTGTGGCAGTACCCTATTTCCAGTACTGTCTTTTATTAGTACAGAAAAGCTGATATGAAGTCATCCCACATACCTCAGTGACTGAAAATAGCAGAGATGTATTTATCATTCACATAACTGTGTGTTAGTTGGGTGCTTTTTTCAACTTTTTCCTGACTATAAGACTCTGGCTAATGGAAGCCAAGATAATCTGAAACATTGTTGGACAAATTATTTGTCACTCTTCCCACAACCCCTATCAAGAATTTATTTCCCCTCCCCTTAAAATTGAGCTGGCCCTGTGATTGCTTCTACAAATAGACTGTGTTATTTCCAGGCCTAAGACTTACAAAAAGAACTGGAAATTTTTGCTTTTGTACTTTTGAAAGTCCTGAGTCACCGTGTAAAAAAGTAAGGCTACTTAAGAAGTTTTGTGAAGAAGAGAATCACTGTATGAACAGAGGTTAGAAGAAAGGCTTAGACATTCTAGAACCCACTTGAGACTCCAAATTATCCCACTCCCAGATAATACCCGCTGGAACCACAAAGAATTATAAGAACAGTTGTCAGCAGTCCTTTGAGCCCATGAGCTCATTCAACTCACAAAATCATTAGAGGTAATAAATTGGTGACTGTTTAAGGATCGAGTATTTTGTTATGGAGCAATAGATACGTAAAATATTCTGTCACTGTGGAAAAAGGAAAGAGTGCATGACAAATGTGCACAGGTTCTTAAAGCTTTTGTTTGGAAATACTACAGGTCATTTCCAATCACATTTCATTGGCCATGCTTGAGGTCAAAGGAGAAGTCCAAAGGGAAATCCAAGTCTACTACGTGTGTGGGAAAAGAAATGAAAATATTTGATGGCTAGTACTTATACCTCCCAGAGATAAGTTGGAGACAACAGGTAAATCAGTAAGTAATGAAGTGTCAGGGGAAAAATAATAACAATAGGAGAAAAGAATGTTGATGACATATGCTTGTAGATGACGCCTAGGAAAGGTATAAAAAGGAAAAGTTAGGAAGGAGTATGAAAAGGAGCATCTACAGGGGCAAAAGGAGAAATCTTGGGATTCAAAGGACAGCTGCAACTGTGATAGCCAAGACTATAAAATAAAAGACCAAAATGGGTGGTATAATCAAGGAATCCATGGAAAATTAAAGGAAGATTATATTAAAAAAAAATAAAGAAGGAAGATCAGTATGGGCTGATAAAGATGCTTAGGAAAAGAGAATTAGAGAAAGAATCAGAAGGAAACAGAATTTAGATGGTTGGAAAAGAGAAAGGAGGACATTCTTTTGTTTTGTTTTTTAAGTCGGTACATTTTAATTTACAATTTTTACCAATAAAAAGGATTAGTTACAAAAAGGGAAGTCAAATACAAATTTTTTTTTCTATTCATAAAGAGAACCACTGTCATTTCTTGCCTTGCCAAGTCAAAACTCAAACAGCCTCTTTTGATAAAATTATTCCAGAAATCCAGACAAAATCAATAACATTATCAGCTTCCTAACCCTGTTTAGGAGGAAGAATTTTAAATACTTGTAAACCTTTAGAGAAACAACTACTCTTAGCTAGCTGACTTGGTAAGAGGGGATACCAGAGACTCCAGCTCACTTACCATTAGAATTTTCTTACACATACAGTGAGTCTCCACTCCTGTGCAGTGAGTACACATATAACATAACAGGAATAATGACTTTTAAAATTTTACAAGTAAATGTTATTGGGGCCACAGATCAACAGCAACATATGACAATTAAGGTTCAGACTCTTCCCATTTTATTTTGTCATATAAATTAAATATGGAGAGGTACACACAATAAACCTTATTAAAAATGAGGAGTGGTTTTCAAACTCCCATGTCCTAGTATAACACACATCACCATGAAAGAGTGGGGGAAAGAGGAGTCATACAGTCAGAGCACATGTCCTGAAAAGAAATGATAAAATGTTCAAAGCCTTTTCAGTTGACTCAAAGTACCGCAGCCCCTCAACACTGCTCCTAGCAGTCTACTTTCAAAATAAAAACATAAAATAAAATAACTGTGTGAAACAGCATAGCCTTCAATAAACTTTATTTGGCGATGAGCCAAGCTCTGATGGAAAAAATCCTATAAAAAAGGAGTTATGGGTATTGAAGCTGGTCTGATTCAAAGCTTGTACATTTAATTATATGATTCACGTAAATGTGCTTATATTAGCTTTAAAAAATTATCTATGTGTGAAGAGCTGCACCTTCCTCACAATTAACTAAAGCACTTCACCAAAAAATTGACGGGAGAGGGTACAAAAAAATGGCAATGTAAGTAGGGTACCTTACTCAACAAACATACTCTCAGAATAAGAATGAAATGGAATCAATGCCAAGGAGCCTCTCAAGGAGAGCATCTCCCTTGTAGCCAATGTGATTTGGAACTTCCTAACACAATGCTCTGGGTTCACAAAGCCAAGACACCCTACAACTTAAGAAACATGAAAAGATCACATCTACCAGGGTTTACACCTAAGTGTGCTTCCTCCCCACCTTCTTCCTCTTTTTCATCTATCTCATTGTCAGTCTCCTGCTCCCCATTTTCCTCATTAGTGGTCCCATTACCAGGGGCATCTCTTCCATTCTCTGCCCTGTCCACAACTTCCTTCTTCTCCTTTAAGTCCTTGGTGGTGATGTCGGAGCTGGTGTCCACTGCTGCATCTGACATGGTGGGGCACCTCGGTGATCTGATGCAGGGGATGGAAGAGAAAGTAAGAGTTTGGAGATTTGAACACTGGCGATAAAGCTGCCAGAGTCTACAGCTGCAGAGGAGCGCAGTGGAGGTGATTGTGATGAGGAGGAAGCCAGACCCAGAACAACGCAAAAATAGGGCTTTTCAGAGCCTCCAGTGGGCAAGACATTTATTTTATCAAAGATATAAAACTTTATGCTGGGTGCAGTGGCTCACACCTATAATCCTAGAACTTGGGAGGCTGAGGCAGGCAGATTGCCTAAGCTCATGGGTTCAAGACCAGCCTGAGGCAGAGAGAGAGACCTTGTCTAAAAATAGCCAGGCATTGTGGTGGGTGCCTATAGTCTCCGCTACTCCAGAGGCTGAGGCAAGAAAATAGCTTGAATCCAAGAGTTTGAGGTTGCTGTGAGCTATGGCACCATGGCACTCTATCGAGGACAACAAAGTAAGACTGTCTCCAAAACAAATAAAAAAGATATAAAACTTTCTTAATTGCATGGCAGGTGATGTTAGTTGGCTACCCAACATTCCTTAACCCACTTCCTTGACAAGAGAACTTCAATACTGTCCAATTCCTCTCTTCCTTCCAAACCAATCAGGGAAAAGAAACCTAGATACCCAAAATCCAGCTCCAAGGTACATACTGATAGTCTAAGCCAGTAGCTCTGAACCATTGCTGCTTCAGTAGAGAATGTAGAGAGGGTGGAGAGAAAGAGGGTTATTTTTCTGTGTCACAATGCCTGATGTGTGGTAGTAATACATAGTGGGAAGATGCTAAATGTTCAGCAATGCACAACACAGACCTGTGTAAGAAATGCCAAAAGCCAAGTCAGACAAACACTAAGTAATCATGGTAGCTCCTTTCTCCTCATCATTACTGCTTTAGGGGTAGCTAGTGACCCAGTTCTAGCCAATGACATACAAGGAGGGGCCTGCTCTGAAGTTTCTGGGGATGCTTTCTTCCTATCAATGGCGTCCCAATTACATGAAATGCTTGGGACTGCTAAAGCTATCTTTTCCTCCAAACCAGTTTTTTCTCCATCTTCCTAATTCCATCATTGGCACTTTCATTTTCTGTTACCAAGACCTAAAGCAATTCTGACTTCTCCTAATCCTTAATTTTTAGGGTGACTATTCCTTTAGGTTTGCCTAGGATAATCTGATTTTACTTGTGTATAATTATTAACACTACCCTCTTTTACTTCCAAAAGTGTTCTGTATTGGAGGATAGGTGGTATGGCCACTTAGTTAATCTCAACTGATTTGTGTTTACTCTGCCTCCAGAAAGTACCTCTAATGCCAGGGGTCAGTAAAGTATGGCCTGCAGACTTTTTTTGCACCTCCCGAGTGCTAAATAATGGTTTTTACATTTTTTAAATCATTGAAAAAATCAAAAGATTTCATGACACCTGAAATTAAACGTCAATATCCATAAATAACGTTTTAATGGAACACAACCACTTCATTTGTTTATGGCTACTTTTTCATCACAATGCAGTTGAACAGTTGAGACAGAGACCTTATGCCCCACAGTGCCTAAAATATTAACTGGCCCTTTATAGAAAATGTTTGTCAACACCTGCTCTAACGTCACTACTAGTTTTGCCTCATCAATATCTTTAGTGGCTCCTCCAAAACTAACAATATAAGGCCCAAACCTATTCTTTGGGACTAAAGACTATAACCTAGTTTTCCAGACTTAGCTCCTCTTCTTTTAAAACAAGAATGGGCCATCCTAATAAGTTCATACCATAACCTCCCACTGCTTGTCCACGCCAGTCCTCCAACCCATCCGTTCCTTAAAATTAAAAGAAACCGGGCCACTCCCTTGATACACCTTCATTCACTCATCAAACTAGGTAGGTGATGGGGAAGGATCAGAGACACAAAAAAACAGACTAGGGCGGCAAGACATCCAATAAGTGTGCAAGGTGGGAGTGCCCCAAATGAGGCTTCAGAGGTCACATTTACGCCAAGATTTTAAGGATTTGAGAGGCTAAAAAAGTCCCAGGAACCTAAAGTATAACCTGTAAATAAAGCTGAATGGGCAAAAATGACCTCATCGTAGCCACTATACTACTGCTGCAGAGATTATCATTCAAGACAAAGACTTATAGTCTAAACATTCCACAAGAGTAGCCCTGACCAAAACAACCTGCTCGGGTCAGCTAAGTAGCACGGTGACTGCCCGACACCAAAGATTCCCAGTGAGGACTCCGTACATTGTCTCTACTCCAGATGACGCCAGCTAGT
>NW_003852488.1:6276611-6280432 GCF_000181295.1 Otolemur garnettii | reverse complement strand
GTGTGGTTTCTTCTTTTTTTCTTCTAATTTTGTTTGTTTGTTTGTTTGTTTTTCCGGGGATTTTTTTGCTTGTAGAATAGTAGGACACCGAGTATTCAGTTACACATTGATAATGTGTTCTTAGCAGAACTGAGAGAAAACTTAGGAGAGCGATAAATTCATAACTTTGTTTTCAGAGCAATGTTTATGCAGGGTAGTTGATTTAGTAGCCTTTCTTTAACAGTATAGCATACATTTTGTATTATGCTAATAAACTTCACACTCATGGAACCTGTTAGTATGCGATAAAATTGAGTAATATTGGACATCCTGGTTATGCAGTGATTAATACTAAGCTTTAAAACAAAGTGACTACACTAAGAATAAATAATAAAAGTAGAGACTTAAAGTGATCTGTTACTGGAAGGAGTACATCCAAGCCTTAAAAGTTCAGAGGGTTGGCAGTCTAGAAATAGGCTGGTTTCCTCCCTAATTTAATGCGTTATTACATGAGATTTATAGACACTTGAAAATATATACTTCTGATGTCAGTGCTTGGTGGCTGAAAGTTATCTTAGAAGTGCTTTGGTTTGTTGTTTGTTAATTGGAATAGAGATAAGAAATTGGAGATTTTTGGTTCTGAATTATTTATTTCTTGGCTGTATTTCTGTGTGTATACCTTCAATCCTACCAAGTCATAGATAGCTTAAAAGATCTTTGCTTCTAGTTATATAAATATAAATACCAGATAACTACCTACTTATATCAATTGACATGGTTAATACTTTTTGTTTGCTAAAGAGCATGTGGGATAAGAGAATAGGACCAAAGTACAGACAGAATTAAATAAATTTTTTTAGATCAAGGATTTACACAATATTTTGTACTTAAAAGTTTTTCTTCATTAGTATTAAAATGTTAAGTGATTAGAAATTGTGTACAGATTTAAATTTTTAGTTTTTATTTATTTTTTCATTTTTTTTAAGTGGAGTCAGTACCCAGGCTTGTCTTGAACTCCTGGGCTCAATAGTCAGCCTAAATTTTTAGTATAATGCTTCCCCAAATTAAAAGATCTGCCTTCATATCCTCTGTCTAAATCAACAGTGAAACAAATAAAGTATTGGTACAAAGAAGCGTATTAGTCCTAACACATTACTGCTTTGGCACGATCTGAAAATACCTAGGAGAGACAGTCACAGATAGTTTGGCAGCCTCCAGTGGCAACTGTTTGTTGTAGAATAGAAATTAAAAATTAAGAGTCATGGGTATAATGTAGATTGCTTTTTGTGGCATGAAGGTGGGGAGGAGCTCCTCAAATAACAGTGGAAAAGTCGGTTGTAAGTTAACTTCCACCAGCTCCCAGATTCTGATGAACAGTCTAGTATTTTATTCTAGGTGTTGCTCAACAACCTAACAGATATATGGAAGATTTTGTTATTGGAAGGAACCTTTGAGATAGCCAATCATCTTTTGGGCTTAGATTATGTTGATGTTTCACATTAATAGAAAATGCAATAATATTTTTCAAAATTTTTAAAGACAGATTTCTGGCCATGAAGCAGAAAACAGGGATAAGTTCAGTATTGCTTTTAATTTTTATTTTAATTCTTAAATAAATTAAGCAGTTTTGTAGCAGAGTAATCTTTAGTTTGTATGCCTAGCCAATATCTATTTCCATGTCACAGCAATGGTTTTAGGATTAAAGATTGGTTTATGAGATTTTTTCCTTAATGTTGAACAAGCTTCACTTTTCAGTAATACATTTTTAAAGTTCAGACTCTTAAAAATTAAATATTAACAATATATCATTTAGTAACATAAACACATTTTTGGCAAATAGTTGATATTAATTACTTCTGTCAATATAAAATGAGTAATAGGTCAGGCACTTGGCCAGCATGTGAGAATAGTTTGGTCATGTGAGAAACAATAAATACGAGAGGACAAAGGAAACCAGATCTGTTGAGCATTTACTGTATCACATCCATCTGTCAGTCATCTTCACAGTTCCTCAGAGCAGTTAGTAAGTATTCCTGTTGTACTACATATGGGAAGTCTCACGTTTAGGTATTTTAGGTAAATTGGCTTGGTTCACACTGATAAATCTGATAAATTAGATGTATTTGGCTGCAAAACTTAGAAAGTATAGTCTGGGATAAACTTGTAGAGAAACATACAGTTTTGTTTTTTTTCTTTATAGTATACCCTGGGTCCCATAAGAATTTGAAGTCTCAAGGAAACATGCTTTCATGGTTTATGTTGTGCTATCCAATATGGTAGCCCCAAGTGGCTAATTAATTAAAATTAAATATTAAATTTCTCAGTAACCCTAGCCACATAACAAGTGCTCAGCCACATGGCCACCATATTGGATGGTGCACTTTGTAGAGTATTTCTTCAGATTATGACTGACCTGTTGCACTGAGGCACATTGCAAAGTATTTTTATACTTTTATAGTTTTTCTCATATGGTTCTGTTGAATAGCATTGAGTCTAAAAGAGGTCAGACTAGAAGAGGAAACTCCATTTATTGAGCTCATTATCTCATTTCTTTTTTTTTTTCTTTCTTTTTTTAATTTTTGAGACAGAGTCTCACTATGTCACCCTCAGTAGAGTGCAATGGTGTCACAGCTCATAGCAACCTTAAACTCCTGGGCTCAAGCAATTGTTTTGCCTCAGCCTCCCAAGTAGCTGGGACTATAGGCACCCGCCACAATGCCCAGCTGTTTTTAGAGACGAAGTTCAGTCAGTTCACCCACCTCGCCTCCCAGAGTGCTAGGGGATTACAGGCATGAGCCACTGTGCCCGGCCTAATGGTTTTTTATATTCTCAAATCTTTACTAATTATTTCTACAGTACCTAGTAGGTTAGCTTCTTTGAGTGCCACATCCTCCCATTGTTTTCAGTCTTTGAGGGAATTATATTTGTGTTAAATGCTACAGCAAATGATAAAAGGATAGCTTAAAACTAGTATGCTCTGAGGAAAGGCACAAAATTATTAAAAGGGGGGAAAGGAAAGGGTACCAAAACAAACAAACAAAAAAGCATAAGACCAGAAGCTGTTATTTACAGTGAAAGACAGAAGTTGATTAGTAATGTCTAGAATTAGCATTCAGGTTCTTTCACTCATTCAACACTCTGTAACATAGACCACTCCGTTCCCTGAGAACCCATGACAGATAACACTGTATAACTCTTTACTCTTTTAAATTCTATATCCAATCTCCAAATCCTTAATAATAGGGTTTCAGTCTCATCTTAAATATTAAGAAGAAATTCCCTAGATTTCATTACAGTAAAACCTTAAATAAGATATTGTAAGAAGTGGAATTTTAAGACATAATCTGTAATTAAATATGCTGTGAAGGAAATTAATAGGATACATAATAGAGGATAACGGGATTTTATTTAGATTAGGTGGTTAAGAAAAATACCTTATTTATATTAGATTGTCAAGAAAAGGAGCTGACATTTAAACAAAAACCTAAATGAGGAAACCAGCCATGCAAAATTTGGCTGTGAAAATTCTCTGAAGCCTGATCATTTGCAACTATGCTGAACAAATTGAAGCCAATAGCACTAGATCTAGAAACGATGGTATTAGAAACATCATTATTGATTTTCAGATTTGACTTTAGCCTTTTCATCTTTGCTCATAAGTAACATATAGCTGGAATTTTTTTCATTAAATCTAATGTGTAGTATTAACACTCTGTCTTTTAATAGCTTAATTGGTTTTTGTATGTTTTGTAATTATTTCAACCATCACCATCTTATTTTGTGGTTTCTCTTTCCTTTGCCTCTTTTTCCTATTTTTCTTTATCAGATTGATTTTTTTTTTT
>NW_003852488.1:6268867-6275845 GCF_000181295.1 Otolemur garnettii | reverse complement strand
GTGCAAAACTGCCTCAGCTACAAACGTAAATAGTGGCCCCTGGAGTTTTGTAGCACTCATGAGAAAGCTTTAACTCTAATCCTTCCCCTTTATTTTCCACAATGTCACTATTAGACTTGTAGTTCCACTATATTTTTTTAAACTCTACCCCAAAATTGGGCAAATAACGTCTTTTTTTAGTAGTCCTCATTTAAATTTACCAATATACTTATATTTTAAAATTGTTTTATTTCTTGCATCTCATTTCTTTGGAGTTCAATGTTCATTTTAGTGAGGTAGTTCCTATAGTTCTTTAATAGGAAAAAAATTATCTGTCCTCATTGAGGAATAACAGTTTGGGTTAAATATATAAAATTGTACATTGACTATTGTTTAACTCAAATCATTATTAGTGTTATGCCGCTATCCTCTGCTTCTTGATGAACGTCTGCTTGTAGTTTTTCTTACCTTATCTAGTTTTCCTTTTTGGTTGTAATTGAAATATTTTCTTTGTCTTTGGGGCTCTGCTCTTTTGCTACGGTTTGTCCAGGTGTGGATTTGATTTTATTTAACATGAGCTAGCCTCTACTAAATTCTGCTGATAAGTGTCATTCATTTATTTCAGAAGATTTTTAACCCATTATATTTTCAGTTATTGCCTTTCTCATGCTTTGTTTCTTTGGATCTCTTGATAGATAAACATAAGCATTTCATTCTGTTCATCGTGTGTCTCACTTCTTAATCATTTTGATTAAACTTACTGTAGTTCTTCAGTCTGCTCCTGATATTTTGTTCTTCAGATACCAGTTCTCCTATCTGTCATATATGCTTCCTCCTATAGAAAAATCCCCTTCTGGCCCTTGCTATAATCCTTTATAACCTAACCATTTGAGCCGATGTTTACCTTGAACAGTATAAAATAAAATACACTGAAAAAAAGAAAGGGAAAGAAAGAAAGGAGGAAAACCTCTGAATTTGACATTCTAAAACCCCATTAGCGTCCTGCCCCACCACTTCCTGACTGTGCATGTCAGATCTTTTCTCTGTACCTCAGTTTACCCAACTGTAAAATGACTGCATAGCATCATCGCTAAAAGTCCTCTACTAAGTTGATTCCTAAGATTCTCTTACAGCTCTTAAATTCTATGATGTCTACGAAAGTTAAGAAGCCTGATGCTTTTGTAATTGTAAGAGGAAAAGTATGGGGGAAAAATCACTTCTCCAAACCTGGTCTTCTTCTTTCTTTGGTTTTTTAATTAGTGAGATCATTGGCCCTGAGACTTTGGTTGCTATTTGACTTGTATGCCTAACATTTATTGAACGTGAAATTAAATTCATTCAATAAATATCTCAGAACCTACTATGTCCCAAGCCCTGTTCTAGGGTATGTTGGTGAACAAAACCACTATAGCTGTCTGCCTTCATAGAGCTTACATCCTAGTGGAGGAAAACAGACAATGAAGAAGCCACATAATAAATAAGAAAACATATATGGTGTGATAGAAAATGGTTGTGCTTTGGAAAAAATAAAAAGGAGAGGGTGGTGCCTGTGGCTCAGTGGGTAGGGCACTGGTCCCATATATGAAGCATGGTAGGTTTCAAACCCCAGCCAAACTGCTTTTTTTTTTTTTTGAGACAGAGCCTCAAGCTGTCCCCCTGGGTAGAGTGCTATGGCATCACACCTCACAGCAATCTCCAACTCCTGGGCTTAAGCAATTCTCTTACCTCAGCCTCCCAAGTAGCTGGGACTACAGGCACCTGCCCCAACACCTGGCTGTTGTTTTGTTGTTGTTGTTATTGTTATTGTTTGGCAGGCCTTGGCTGGGTTCAAAGCTACCAACCCAGTGCATGTGGCCAGCACCCTAACCCCTAACCACTGCGCTACAGGCGCCAAGCCCATTTCTCCAGTTTTTATTGAGAACTTTTCTTTTCTTCAGCAGTTACTGGGATTTTTTTTTTCTTTTTTTTCTTTTTGAGAGGTATTTCTTATAATACTCCAGATCCCTACCTTGTAGAATTGTTCCTGGTGAGTATAGTTTGGGGTATGTTTCAATATAAGGCCTCATGTAACTAAACAAAATGATGTTTTATTAGGATGTGTGTACATTCTCAAGATAGAAAATTAAAAAGGATATACAATGAAAAGTCAGTCTTCATCCCACAACTGTCCACAGCCAACATGTTCCCCTCCACAGGGGAAAGGAACCAGACTGTGTGTTATTCTAGAGCTCTTCAGTACCACTACAAGCATGTGGATATGTCCCTTTTTCCTACCACACTAACCATATCATCCATCCTGTACATACCTTTAAAGAACATTTTAATATCTTAAGAGACTTTCATATTAATGTAGAGAGCCAGTTCATTCTTTGAGTACGGAGATAATATTCTTTTGTATGACCAAGTCATAGTTTAATAATCCACTGTTAATGGACATCTATTTCCAATCTCTTATTTCATGGTGCTACAATAAATATTCATGTATGTGTTTTACATATGTGAATAAAATTACATTTATAAAATAAATTCCTGAAAGTAAAATTACTGAGGCTTAGGGTATAAACATTTTCAATTTGGATGCTTATTTCTGAATTGCCATCCAGAGATTTTAGACCAATTTACATGTCATCAAAATGTCAGTTTCACTTTCTGGCCAAAGATGTGATATTGAATTTCTTGATCTTGTCAATTGAGAGGTTAAAATGGTATCTCAATATTATTTATATTTCTCATTTTCTAAGTGAGGTGGTAGACATCTCAAAAATTTGAGTCACTTGTGTTTATTGATCTTGCTCGGCATCCGTAGCACAGGGCTTGTGGCAGCTTTTGGCACCTGCCACATGTACTGAGGCTGGCAGGTTCAAACCCAGCCCGGGCCAGCTAAACAACAATGATGACTGCAACAAAAAAAATATAGCCAGGCGTTGTGTAGTCCCAGCTCCTTGGGAGGCTGAGGCAAGAGAATCACTTAAGCCCAAGAGTTGGAGGTTGTCGTGAGCTGTGATGTCACGGCTTTCTACTAAGGACGACATACTGAGACACTGTCTCAAAAAATATATATATATATGTGTGTGTTGGGTGGCACCTGTGGCACTGTGGGTAGGGCACCCACCCCATATACCAAGGGTAACAGGTTTGAACCCAGCCCCCCCCCCCAAACTTC
This sequence comes from Otolemur garnettii, assembly GCF_000181295.1. Lineage (NCBI taxonomy): Eukaryota > Metazoa > Chordata > Mammalia > Primates > Galagidae > Otolemur > Otolemur garnettii. The sequence continues at coordinate 6,272,703 of NW_003852488.1, read as the reverse complement.
AACAACAACAAAAAAAGCCAGGCATCAGCGGGCACCTGTAGTCCCAGCTACTTGGGAGCCTAAGGCAAGAGAATCTCCTAAGCCCAAGAGTTGGAGGTTGCTGTGTGCTGTGACACAGCGGCACTCTACTGAGGGTGACAAAGTGAGACTCTGTCTCTAAAATATACATATATGTGTGTGTGTGTTGATCTTATAGATTTTAGCTTTTGCTAATGAGAACTACAGCTAGAAATTTCAAATATGTTTATACATATATAAATATGAATTGTATTTAAAAGCTATGTTCTACCAGGCATGATGGCTCACACCTGCAATCCTAGCATTCTGGGAGGCCCAGGTGGGAGGATTCTTTGAGCTCAGCAATTGGAGACCAGCCTGAGCAAGAACAAGACCCTGTCTCTACTAAAAATAGGAAAATTAGCTGGATATTGCAATAGGTGCCTCAGCAGGAAGCTGAGGTAGGAGGATCACTTGAGCACAGGAATTAAAGATTGCTGTGTGCTAGGCTGATGCCATGGCACTCTAGCCTGGGGCAACAAAGTGAGACTCTCCAAATAAATAAAAGCTTTAGGGCTGCGTCTGTGGCTCAATGAGTAGGGCGCCAGCCCCATATACCAAGGGTGGCAGGTTTGAACCCAGCACGGGCCAAATTGCAACAAAAAAGTAGCCAGGCGTTGTGGTAGGCACCTGTAGTCCCAGCTACTCAGGAGGCTGAGGCAAGAGAATCACCTAAGCCCAGGAGTTAGAGGTTGCTCTGAGCTGTGAGACAGCGGAACTCTACCAAGGGTGATAAAGTGAGACACTGTCTCTAAAAATATATATATATATGTATGTATGTATGTATATATGTTGATCTTACAGATTTTAGCTTTTGCTGCAAATGTTTTTTCCACTTTATTTGTCTTGTACTTATTTATGGTGTTTCTTTTAAGCCACACAAATTTTTGGATGTATGTATTCAAACTTATCTTTTCTTCTATGATTGCTAAATAAAACCTATAGGTTCTTCTGTAGTACTTCTATGGTTTCTATTTCCCAATAATCACAAACGTATCATTATTACATATGTTATTTACTTCCTCCTAGAATTTTCTGTTCATTAAATTGTTCCTAAACATTATTTTACAAGGCACATATGTTATTGCCTTTTCCAGAATATATCACCTCATTCGACCTGATTGTAGTGAAGTATGTAGTTTTAGGATATGGTTAACTAATAGGTTCATTGATTTTTGAATTAAAAAAAAAAAAATGTTAACCACAAGTTGAGGTGACTTTAAAAATGAATAGTAAAATCTGACTTCTGATTTATATGATGTTATGTTGCTGTATATTTAACAATATCTTTAAAATGATACCCTAAAATATTTGATATATATGTACACTTAAGAGCATCTGCTTTGGCTGAATAATGCTGTTCATTTTTGTAACAAGAATTTTGTTGAAATTATGAATCTTTTTATATTAGCATTATATTTCAATCTTTGATAAAGCAACAGAATTTAATTATTTTAGTTGTTTTGAACTACTGTTTGAAATCAAGAGCCTCAATAATAAAAAAGAACAGATTAGGGCAGTGCCTGTGGCTCAAAGGAGTAAGGCACTGGCCCCATATGCTGGAGGTGGCGAGTTCAAACCTGGCCCTGGCCAAAAAAAAACTGCAAAAAAAAAAAAAAAGAACAAATTAGTTTATAAGCCAACCTTCAGTTTTTTCGGTAAATTATATTATACCTAAAGACTTAATACCATTTCAAATTTGCTTTCTTTGGTTATCTCCCTGTTGTTTTAGTATTAAGGATAATCAAGTATAGTTATCAAAATAATAGAATTGATGACATTTAGGTTTGTTGCGGAAGAAGGTGCTGGAATGGGGAGGTATTGCTTACTTCTCACATATACTTCTGGTTGTATTATAAATACGGAGAAATGTCTTTTATTAGTTCTCAAATCCTCCTCTGTTCTCAGAGTAGCCTGTCTCATTCCAACTCTAGTTCTTAATGTTATGTTCTCTTAAATAGTTTACAGGAAAGAGAAAAGAAAACTGTTAACCGAAAAGACCTTTTCTAAAGTTAAATGCTTCCTAAGGGAAATTCTAAACATGTGAGGAAGACAGCTTAATATAGTTTAGGAAGTATAGGAATATGTTAATCACTGAATCATCCTTTTCTATTCAAGAGTTAACAAAACATCATTTGTCTAGAATTTGTCTTGGATTATTAACTATTGACTCAAGTTCACGTTTTCTATTAGCCATTTAATCACTATGCCTCCTCCCTTGAAAAAGAGCATGTTTTATGAAGTTTATTTGGTTTTTATATTCATTCAATGTTGAGTCTTCCTTAAGGAAGTTGGCAGAAAAATTTACTAGAGAACATACTAGCATATATTAATATACTCAAAGGTAGAGGGTTTCTGATTGCTGTTTTTTATAATCATCTTTTCTCATTTGTATCATGTAAATGTGTTTTATGGCAATAAGACTGTCCAATGTTTTTGTTCCCTCTGCCACACATTAGAAAAATAAGAGTTGTCTTGGGTGGGCCACACATTAAATATACAAACACTAACAAAAGCTGAAAACTAATTAGGAAAAAAAGGTCCATGCATACTTTTCGAAATATCCAACACCACAGATAAGCAAAAAAAGTCCTCACAAAATCAGCATGTGGCCCATGGGCCACAGGTTAGAAACCTCTGGTTATTCTCTGAAGTGCCTGAAGTAGATTAATTTTTGCAGGCTATGGAGGTAAATACTGTAATAGAATCCTAGGAAAAGCTGTTGATGTTTGCAGCTTTTTTGTTAATCTCTTCAATTTTGATTTAATCAGTATTCTGAAATTTCCATTCCCCTGAAATTTTGGAAATGGTGGAATCTGCCACATTTCAGAGTTGTTATTCCATTTTGGGGGTTTGGGGTCTTCTGTGTGTTTTCTCTAGGTGCACTGTTTGAAATAGTTAGAAAAGTGAAAATAGTACTCCCAGTTCTGTCAGTAATTTTAGGCAAATCACTGAATGTCTCTGCTCCTGTTTTTTATCTGCCAAGTGGGGAAGGCAAAAATCTGTCCCTTCTGCTTTGGGAAATTCTGAAAGAGGAAAGTTAGGTTGCTAGAAAACTCTTTAAAAAGTTGAAACCATCATTTTCTGTTTGTAGGTTGTTAAAACCCTGATCAGCTTTTGTGTGTTTCACTTGTTAAGTCTTTTAAAGTTTATATTCATTGGTTCAGTCATCTGTACGAGGCATTATATAATGTTATAGATATGTAATTATTGTTTCTCAAGGAACAAAAAAATCACACTAGTTCCTTATCTCACTCTTTTCTTTCTGCATATTTACATATGTATCTGCGTCCATGTGTATCCTCTCCTGAAAGCACCCATTGCTGCAAAGCATAGAGTTCTGTATACTCACGTGCTCACACACAGAGGCATACTGCTTTAGGGTAGGCTGTTTTCTTTTCCCTACATGCCATTCTTGTTTAATTTTATAATAACATTTTCCACAAAATAATTAACTCCAATTTAATGAACTTTGGATTTTACTCTATTAATAGAAACAATATTGTATTTCTTTTTCTAAATGCTTAATACCCTTTTAAATGTTAGTTACGATAATGGGGGAAATTTGAAAGTTACAGCTCTTGATCAGTGGTAAATAATGTACCATTTTCTTTTTTTTTGTTTGTTTTTGTTTTTTGTTTTGTTTTGTTTTTTGAGACAGGAGCCTCAAGCTTGTCCCCCTGGGTAGAGTGCCATGGCATCTCAGCTCACAGCAGCCTCCAACTCCTGGGCTCAAGCGAGTCTTCTGCCTCTGCCTCCCAAGTAGCTGGGACCACAGG
>NW_003852488.1:6266971-6268290 GCF_000181295.1 Otolemur garnettii | reverse complement strand
GGCTATTATTTTTGTTGTTGCAATTGTTGTTCAGCAGACCCAGGCTGGGTTCTAACCCGCCTTCCTTGGTGTACCTGGCCGGCGCCCTACCCACTGACCTACAGGCGCCACTGTATTACTTTTATTTTCATGTTAATGTATGGGTACCTAATAATGCTAATGCCATTTCTAGTTCCCTGAAGTAAACTTCTCAGAGACTGAGTTTCTTATATACAATGAACTTTATGCAGTAGTGCTGTTAGTCATTCAAATTAATATTCATAAATACTTAGATTTTTGTCTAAGTAAAACTTGATTTTTACTCTGAAAAGTTACAGATACCTAGAATCTAGTATAACTTTAAATTTCCTAGACAAGGCTTCCTGGCAAGAGCCTTTAGTCTCAGGAGGCTGAGAGAGGCTAAAGCAGGAGGATAGGTTGAGCCCAGGAGTTCAAGGCTACAGTGACCTATGATTGGGCTACTACATTCCAGCCTGGGTAACAGAGCAAGAAACTATTTCTTAAAAAAAAGTTTATGAATTGCTGATGCCAAGCTAAAAAAAAAAAGGTTAAATAAAAATAAAGGAATTTCTAGTTTTTTGTACTTGCTTCTCATTAGAAAATACTTTATTGCCCAGGCATGGTGTCTCACACCAATAATCCTAGCCCTCTGGGAGACTGAGACAGGAGGATCCCTTGAGCTCCTGAGTTTAGGACCAGCCTGAGCGAGAATGAGACCTCCATCTCTACAAAAGTAGAAAAATTAGCTGGGCGTTATGGTGGGCTCCTATAGTCCCATGTACTCCAGAGGCTGAGGCAGGAGGATTGCTTAAACCCAGAAGTTTAAGGTTGGCCAGGTATTGTGGTTCACGCTTATAATCCTAGCCCTCTGGGAGTCTGAGGAAGGTGGATTGCTTGAGATCAAGAGTTCACAACCAGCCTGAGCAAGAACAAGACCTGTCTCTACTAGCAATAGCCAGGCTTTGTGGCAGGTGTCTGTAATAGTCCTAGCTACTAAGGAGGCTAAGGCAAGAGAATTGCTTAAGCCCATCAGTTTGAGGTTGCTGTGAGCTATGACACCACAGTACTCTACCAAGGGCAACAGAGTGAGACTTTGTCTCGAAAAAAAAAAAAAGCCGGGAGTTTGAGGTTGCCATGAGCTAGGCTGATGCCTTGGCACTCTAGCCCAGGAGACCAAGTGAGACTCTTATCTCAAAAAAATAAAAATACTTCATTCCTGGCTGGGTGTGGTGGCTCATGCCTATGCTCCTACCACTTTGTGAGTCTGAGGAGGGAGGATTGCTTAAGGTCAGGAGTTCAAGACCAACCTGAGTAACATA
>NW_003852488.1:6264676-6265777 GCF_000181295.1 Otolemur garnettii | reverse complement strand
AGATAAAGATGCACTTAGAGATGAATATGATGATCTCTCTGATTTGAACGCAGTACAAATGGAGAGTGTCCGAGAATGGGAAATGCAGTTTAAAGGTACCTTCGTTTGTCGGGTTATGTGTAGAACGTATATACTATTTCCCATGCTTTAAAAGCTGATGGCTGTCATTTGTTTTCATTGTTATCTTATTCAATGATATTTTAAAAATTGCTAAAGCTGGGCTGGGCAGAGTGTCACACATCTGTAGTTGGGATTCTAAGCATAGCCAAGGCACGGGGATCTCTTTGAGAACAGCCAAGCAACAGCAAAATCCAGTCTTTAAAAAAAAAAATAGCTATTAAAAGCTAAATAATAGTATGATTGTTACATGTAGTAATTATTTTGAAAATATTTAAAAATTGATTTGTTATAAACTGTAAAGTCTCAAAATTTTTGGTACTTTTATTTATTGATTTTGAGATAGTATCATTCCTTCACCCTAAGTAGAATGCTGTGGCATCATAGCTCACAACAGCCTCAAACTCTTGGGCTCAAGCCATCCTCTTGCCTCAGCCTACTAGGTAGCTGGGATTTTAGGTGTTCACCACAACACCCAACTAGTTTTTCTATTTTTAGTAGAGACTAGGTCTTACTCTTGCTTAGACTGGCCTCAAACTCCTAAGCTCAAGCAAGCCACCTCAGCCTCCCAGAGTACTTGTGTGTATTAACATTTAAACCGAATTGATTATAACTACAGTATCTATATTAGCAATTTATTCTGAACTGATTGTATTGGTCATACCCTGGAACTATAAAGAAAAAATATTGTTCTCTTTTATTGTACCCTCCTAACATCAGTTGTACCACTTAATGTGACACTGGGTCTGGTATTTACCTGACCCATGGATCTGGCTTTATACTTGTCTTGGTTATAGTGTATGAAGCAGTCCTCTTATCAAATCCTCTTGACAGTTAATTTACTTAACGTAGGTTTTAATTCTTGACCAAGAAACAATTAACTATATATCACCTTCTACAGACAGCATCCCAAATTAGCCACCTACTAACATAAAACCCACCAAAATAATAGATCCAAGAAGGAGAATTTTTTTTTTTTTTTTT
>NW_003852488.1:6255619-6263286 GCF_000181295.1 Otolemur garnettii | reverse complement strand
AGAAAAATATGATTATGTAGGCAGACTCCTAAAACCAGGGGAAGAACCATCAGAATATACAGATGAAGAAGATACCAAGGATCACAATAAACAGGATTGAACTTTGTAAACAACCAAAGTCAGGGGCCTTCAGAACTGCAATTCTTACTCCCTTTCACAGAATGTCCAGCGTCTTTGGGTTTGAGTCACCTGCTGCGAAAAACATTCAACAGATTGTATACGAGATAAATGAGTCTCACTATGAAGATTTAAATACTAGACATTATTTATGCTGCCAAACTCATTTGTTGCAGTTGTTTGTAATGTCTGGTGGGGCTTCATCATCCTGAAAAGGAGATAGGGATATTTTTTAAAGAGCAAGGAAGTCATGAGGTTACTTATTTTCTTTTTATTTTTCTTTTCTTTTCCCTTTCCTCCCTCCTCCTCCCCCTCCCCTCCCCTTTCCTTTCCTTTCTTTTCTTTTCCTTTCCTTTCTTTCAAAGACAACCAGATATGTATTTGCTACTCAAGTGTACAGAACAGATCTCCTTAAAAAATAGCAATGGACTCCTATTTCCCATGCTGTGTTTTTGTTTTAGCATTGTGGAAGGAGGAGACCTGGGCAGGGGAGGTGGGGGTTGCACATCAGTTTGAATAGTTTAGGCTACTGAAACATTAAAATGTGAATTCCAAAACTTCTTTTTGGCTTTGTCAGGGAAAATTAAAAAAAAAAAAAGGGCAAAAAAACCTTTATTTCTAAGAAATCTTTAAAACTTAGAAGAAGGACTTTCAAATGGGTTAAAGTTAAAGCTAATTCCCCAACAGTAAGATCATTTGAAACCAGTTTTTATCCCTTTCCTTCCCCTAGATCAAATCAATATTAATTGTGCCTTATTTCACTTCCAATAGACTTGAATTATTTTTAGGGAAAGCCCCCTGTGAGAATTCAGAAGTCACTACAAGCAGCATTGAGAGTGAAGTTGGAATATTCTATTGACCGTAAAACCTTGTTATCATTCTGTGTATATAGAATGTAAAAGGAATATTCAGTGTTAACTGCCATGTATGTTAATTTACACAAATTAACATTGTAATGGCCAAATGCATTCCCCCATGCTTTTCTCTTTTCAAAAAAATTGAAAAACAAATCAACAACACTTAACCCCCAACAGCTGCCTAATTTTAGGAGTCTGACCCTCACATCTCACTGGTGTGGGTGCATGGGGCCTCAGTATGGATGTCTGTATGGGTGTGTCTGAATGTGTGTGAGCGCGCCTTGGAAAGGACTCTTTCTGCAGATACTGTAAATACAAGTACCATTTTAATAAAGCATGTACAATAAACCAAAATAAGCTTGAGTTGGACTTTATATACAAAACTGTGATAGTAAGATTGTGCATTTGATTCAAGATAAGGAAGAATCTTGGAAATGAAAAGCAGGCACTGGTTAACTAAGTTGTACACATTGTACCACATACAGTGTAACTTTAGGAAGAAATTCCACTTTGTGGAACATCCTTGAACTCTGAGATTATTCAGGTAAGAATTGATATATTAAAATGTACATATTTTTACTTTATATTTTGATGCCAACTGATTATACTTAGAAGTAATAGCATTCCAGGTGATAGTTATTAAACAGAAAACATTAAAGGATGTGATACCGAGAGATTATATTCTTCCAAAAGCCCTAATAATATGTCAATTATTTGCTTTGTCATGACTGTTTAGGTTCCTTGATTGGGACAAGTTGACCTAAAAAATTGTATTTAACAATTAAAGGAAAGACTTTTGCTTAATAGGTATAATATATGCAGAAGCTATCAAAGAAAGGGGAGCTTTTAATTTTAACTACAAGCTAAAATATGTAAGATACTACATTCTATTCATTATTAGAATGTTACATAGAAAATTATGATATTCAGCCATATCTTTGCTGAAGGCTGGTTGTAGAGCGTTGGTATATGATTTGTGTGTTTTTATGTAATAGATTTTCTGAACAAAAAAGTTTGTTAAAGTACATGTCCTCTGTAGTAAACTGATATATTTATATACATATGAATCATTTGAGCCTAAAGTTCAATGATAAATCTGCATTTGTGAATAGAGAAACCCTAAATATTCATGCAGTAAAGATTATGCAGTCTGTTAAGATAAATGAGTAATTTTGTGTCTGGACTTGAAATAAACAGTGTTCCATAGATAATTACTCAATTTCAGTTGAGTGTTTTCCCAGAGCCCTGGTGGTATTGTTCCTGTTGTTTCCCCTTAGCCCTATTTCCCAAACTTGCCTGATCATTAGAAACACTTGAAGTGCTTAAAGTACAGACTCTTGGCCCCCAATCCAAACCTACTACCTCCTGAGCCAAAATATAGAGTCTCAGAATCTTTATTTCTAAGAAGTACCTCAAGTAATTGTTACCAGGAATACTTGAGAAAACATCACACTGATTTTTTTCAAGGTCAGTTGTCCATCTTTATCATGCTCTTGAAATCGTCTTAAGTAATTTTGGTCTGATGCCCTGCATTTGGTTTTAATATTCCCTAAACTTCCTTATAGTGAGTGTCTAAGTTAATCAGGAGATTCATATAAAAATCTAGTATGTGGCTTTAGAAAATAGTAAATTTTAATGTTCTTTAGATTTTTGTCTTTGGATACCATCTCTGAGTTGACATGTTTCCCAAATAAAACCTGTACTGTGTGTTCTGGTTGGTTTCTATGCATTAGGAAATGAACTCATTCAGATACAGACCAGGTTTTTAAGACTTTTGACTGGTTGAAGCTGCTTATGTTTTCCTGACAGTAATTCTGCCTGCCTTCCTGAGATCTACAGAAGCCAACACTAGATCTAGTACCTCTACCCACAATCCAGAAAGCTGAAGTTAGTATGTTGAATTAGCATATTATGGATAAATTTTGTTCACTAAAAAAATAAATTCACCTTCTCCAAGTGTCCTACTTTCCTCTATTGGTAACTGAGGGGTGTAGCATGTTGCTATTAATAATAGTTGCTAGTGACTTGTTAACACAGAGTATACCTACAGAGCTTTCATGGATCAGAATAAGCTAGCAATACTATAGTAAAGAATTTATAAAATTTGTAAGTTGTTTTGAGTATACCTAAAATAACAGTTAAATTATTCTAAAATTATTCTATTTCCTCCTCCTAATAAAAGTGACAAATGCTTTATGATAGTTTTTGAGCGGTAGCTTCCATTAAGGTCAGCTGTCCATTTGGTAGAGCACATTCAATCATTCATTGTGATCTGTTTGGCTGTAGCAAAAAAGTTCAAACAAAGAACACCCAGCTTTACCATTTTTAGGCAAAAAGTATCATTTCCAAACAGTGTCAGAAAAGCCTGTACCCACAATCCTGAGTTATTTGAGGAGACCCTAGGCTAGCTTTGCATTTGTTCTACCGTCACTAGCGATTAAGAGAACTTGACAGCCTGATTACTCCAATCAAGAGAGCACGTGACACGCTGTGAACACTGGTTTATTTTCAAGAGATTTTTTTGTCTTAGATTTTTTTGTCTGTATTCTATCTATATAGAATCTAATTAAATAACATCATGAAGTATAGTATAAAAAGACTGATAATTATTTGCATATGCTTTTAAATATTCTTTTGAAAACACAATTTTAATGACTGCATAGTATTGTTCCCCAAAAAAAGTTTTTAGTGAGAATGCATATTCTCTGTATATAGTATGGTCCAATTTGGTTAAAAAAAATTGAAGGAGAACAAAGTTTATAAGACAAGTATAAAGTAATTGTGTTTTCCTGGTTATAAAGAATGTCTGTGTGTGAGTGTGTGCGTGTGTGTGTGTACTCATTGTACAGAAAAGTATTAAGAAACTCAGAATTGACCAAATCAGTTAAGCAGCTCACCTTTCACCAAATCCATTTCTCTCCATTCCCTTTGTATGTATATGGGATCACAGAGTATTCTCTTCCTCAAGTCTTCAGACTCCAAATCCAGCCTCTCTATCAGACTGCCTAGAATTTCAATGAATGCTATTTTCCCTATAAACTTGTGACTGTTTTTCTCTTCTGTGTTAGAGAACTGTTGTACTCCCACATCTCTTGTTCTGATCAAATTCATGATCCCTATTGACAATCTAAAGTTCACACTTGACCTTGTGGCTTCCCTGTTAAAGGCCTTCTGTGAATTCCTATCTCTAAAGCAGTGATTTTCCACTGTGCCATGAGAGGATCATAAGTGCACTGAGAAAATTTGTAAAGATTATGAATTATTTTCAAAAGAAGTTCAAAGCACAGTGTTTAAGTGTGTCTTGGAAGTTTAACTACAGGTTCAAGTATGCTGTGAGAGAAAAGGTTGAAAGTCTAAAGGATCATCAAGACAAGGCTTAGAGCCTTCCAGGCTCACCTCTTCTCAAATTCCCACTTCACTAGCTGCTACATAAAACAACTTCCAGAATATACCCTAGCTACTTATCCACTCCATTCTTCAGTCTGGATTATACTCTTCCCCATCCCTTTCAAAGCTGACTGCTCAGTCTTAGAAACTTAGGCTCAGACTCAGTGTCCCCAGAATAATGTCATTCCATAACTCGTATCACAGGTGCATTTGTACTATGGATCTTACTATGTTACAATCATCCATCTCCCCTGATAAGACAGAGATTGGAGTTATTCTAATATTTTAGGTCCAGTGCTTTTTCAAAACTTAGCATATTGCTAGCTACAGAATATGTGCTCAGTACATTTTTATTACATGAATTTACAAAATGAGATGACAGACCAAAAATAAGTTTATGTGTGTGTGTGTGTATTTATTTAATGAGCACCCACTGTGAGTCAAACCTTTTTTTTTTTTTTTTTTGCAGTTTTTGGCTAGGGCTGGGTTTGAACCCGCCACCTCTGGCATATGGGGCCAGCACCCCACTTGTTTGAGCCACAGGCACCACCCCAGTGACAAGTTCTTAAACTGGGGCTCCAAGGCAGTGTTAAGGGCTGAGAAGAGCTGGGAATTGCATCAGAGCAGCATTTCTTGGTTTTACTTGTTGGGCTCACAATTAAGAATTTGGAAGGGTTTTTGTGCTGCAAAAAAGGTTGAAAACCACAGGGTTAGATGCTCGAACTCTAGTACTCTTTGAGTTTCTAAATGCAATTCAAGAGCAGAACCATGGCATCTTAAAGATAGCAAGCCTAGCTCTGTGACTGCAAACCACAGGTTTGTCTTCCTTACAACTGGATGCAGGTAGAAATACCACAGTACAAGCCTGACCTGTGTGCCTATGTAATTAGAATTGTTCTGCAGCCACTGAAGTTTCAGGCTTGGTCTCAGGAGAGAAGGTGAGGACTCCCTATCATTTTTCTGACAACTAAAACAGCACACCTGTGATATCCCACAGGGTAAACCTTTGCTCCCTCCCTCCTTGGCCTCCAGCAAACCACCCCCATCAAGGAGAGCTCCATGTGGTTCCTAGTCTATTCAAGTGGAAATTTAGAAAAACCCAAATTAAAATGAGAATCAGATTTAAATTTGATTTTCATAAAGACAAACTGCAATGTAATAAAAGTATAACGAAAATGGCCTGATGCACTTTCCTGAGAAGGAATCGTTAGGTAGATAGTGATGGGAGGACCCCCACTTTAATCAGGCAGTTGTCACACCTGAGGAAAGAAGGCACCTCTGCTCATCTGCAAAGGAATGCAGGGAGTCACCCAGCCCTCAGGCCAGGCAGCCAAGGCACAGGAGGATTTGGAAAGCAGCCTAGAGTAACCTAAAGCTAGTTACCATATTAACCTCCATTAAAGAGGTTGGATGGCGGTTTCTGAACCATGAGGAAAGCTCAGTCTAGATAGTATAAAACAAGACCCCAGAGTCCTTTTCATTACAAAGAGATGAGAACATTCCTTGTTCTGTAAACCTATTATCTTGTTCCTGCCTTGTAAAAACCTTTCTTTTCCTCAGTGAACTTTGTCTTTGGCCAAGACCACACCAAGACTGGAGAACACAGACATCTGCCAATCCAACAGAATGTCTTATTAGTGGGGAAAGATGTTTGCCCTTAACATAGTGCAAACAGAAAGGAAAACAAAAGATAAAGTAGGAATAAGTCACCTTTATTATGTAAGAATGCAAGAACAAGGTTTTTAATTTCTTCTGAATTTAAGAAACTAGTGGAAAGAGCTGAGGTGGAGGGTGGCACCTGTGGTTCTAAGGAATATAGTACTGACCCCATAAACTGGAGGTGATGGGTTCAAGCCCAGCTCTGGACAAAAACTCGAAAAAAAAAAAAAAAAACGGGTGGATGGATGTGCTGCTTTATGGTGATGTCACCACAAGCAAGTTTCTTAACCTAGCTGAGCCTAATTTTCCTGCTGTGTAGAAAGAGACTAAGTATCTTCAGGTGGCATATAATTTTCTCATTTAAAGTAATGTCTACCTGGCTGGGCATAGTGGCTCACACCTGTAATTCCAGCACTCTGAGAGACCAAGGTGGGTGGATTGCCTGAGCTCAGAAGTTCAATTCAAGACCAGCCTTGCAAGAGTGAGACCTTGTCTCTAAAAATAGCCAGGCATTGTGGAGGGTGCCTGTAGTCGCAGCTAGCTGGGAGGCTAGGGCAAGTGGATCACTTGAGCCCAAGAGTTTGAGATTGTTGTGAGCTATGACGCCGTGGCACTTTACCCAGGGTGACAATGTGAGACTCTGCCTTTAAAAAATAAAAAAAGTAATATCTGAATAACCTTTTATTTAAAAAAAAATGACAATCCTAAATCTGAAAAATGTCCATTAGCTTTCCCACAGTTTGCCAGTAACAAAGCATTGATGCATTTATATTTAATAACCCAGAGCATGAATGCAATACTAAAGTTGAGCAATCAGGCCAGGAGTCATAGTTTCCACATTTATTAATATTCTCACATGCTTTATTTGGATCTGAACTCATGAGGTCAGGGTTATCCTGAAATCATTTGCAAAACTTGATTAAACTGTAGATGAGATAGACACCCATCAGATTATATTAAATTGTGAAAATACCTAATTACTGACCATCTTCACTACAGACTGGTAGAGTACATTGTACATATTAAATTTTTAAATCAGAAAATAAAGTAGTTCACCACTGGGTTTCTTGTTTAGCTTCACAGATTCATTTTTATTGTTTTCATTGACTTTCTTTCAACCACTGTGGAATAATTCAGAATCACTTCACAACCCAACTTGTGTTAAGCAAAACTAGTGATTAGCATAGCTAAATGTATTGCAAATGAACTGTGCAAAGATTTTCCTCAACTGATGAACTGAGTCTCTTAATCCAAATTAAAACTTCAGTTGTCCTAAATTAAAAAAAAATCACAAGATTCATATGTCTAACATTCCTGAGCAGACAGAATTTAGTTCAAATTGAAATGTGTTTGTCATGATTATTTTTACATGTCTTCTTGACTAGTCTAGAATTCCCAGCTGATTGGTCAACAGTCTAGATCAGTGTTTTTCAACCTTTATCTCACAGCACAACACACTTGAACCCATAGTTAAACTTCCCCAGCACATTTATATTATCTTATTTTTTTTCATTTACATTCTCTTAATTTTAAAAAAGAGTAAAACAAGAATGCTCAAGGCACTAAGGCTCCAGCCACATACACCTGAGCTGGCAAGTTCGAATCCAGCCTGGACCCGCCAAACAATGACAGCTGCAACCAAAAAAA
>NW_003852488.1:6253055-6254695 GCF_000181295.1 Otolemur garnettii | reverse complement strand
CCTGGGCTGGGGATTTGAACCCGCCACCTTAGGTGTATGTGGCTGGTGCCCCAGCCGCTTGAGCCACAGGCGCTGAGCCCTTCATTTTTTAAATTAAATAACACATTCCATTTTGACTTAGTTAAATACTTCTTACTTGATCTGATGTGGCCACTTGGGCTTCAGTTTTTGAACTAGGAAAGACATTTCCACCCTGAAATACAAGTTCACCAACATGCCTCCTATGGTTCAGATAAAATCTGAAATAACTTTTCATCTAATCTCTGAAATAAGATTTCATCAGATGTCATGAGCCTAAGAGGAAAGATGAAATAATAAACTCTTCTGATCTCAACACCACCAAAGTCAATGTGATACATAGGCTGAAGAGCGTAATCTAGTAATTTTATTTAGAATCACTCTGCCCTCAAGATTTATTTTTTTAATATGTTAGAAATTATTTATAGATAGATTTAACTACAGAAGTAACATAACATCATTCTCCTTGGTGGGGGGGGGACGACAAAATACCTCGAACATTATAACTAATGGAATGTTTGAATTAACCCTGCTCTGCCCCTAATTCTTAGTTCCTCTCCAAAGATAACCACAATTTTCAGTTCAGTGTATATTATTCTGACCTTTTTTTCTTTTTTACTTTTGGATCTTTTAATATGAACCTGAATTGCATTGTATTAATAATAAATACATTCCATCCCACACCAAATATTTCATTATTATTGTTCATTCTTTTATGTAGATAGCAAGGGACCTCCAAGACTCTCCTAAGGGACAAAGTGAGTACTTCGCCTTGGTTCTGCCTTGAGTGATTGCCCCACCTGGGAAGAAGGACAAGGGTGGGCCCTGACTGGGTGCTGCCCCATCTTAATCTTATCCCAAGCAACTAACTGCCACACCTGGGGGAAGGAGGAACAACCGGTGGGCCAGGCAGCCCTGGCAAGGTAGGATTTTCAAAATAACCTAGAGTAATGTAAGCCTGATTATCATGTCATTAACTGTCCATCAAAGTGGTTCCATGGTGGCATCTGAACCGTGAGGAGTTCCCCACCCAAACTGTATAAAACAGGACCCCAGAGCATAACCAAGACCTTGTGACAATGGGGGCCCATTCATTGCCTATGCCAAATGTACCTTGCTCTGTAAACCTATCTTTCCCTTCCTCAATAAACTGTTTGACACTTGCCTTGCTTTTGGTGGGTCTGGTCATTCTTCAGCTAAAAGCACACCAAGAACTGAGAGCACAGTCAACAGCCTGAAACCCAACGCTTCCTTTTAATTGTTCCCTATATAGAAGCAAAATTACACGTGTGTGTGTATATATATACATATATATAGCTTAGAATTATTAAATTTTAATAATACATAATATATATTTAATATATATATAATAGAATTATTAAATTTTAAAGACAAGCACAAATTATAAACATTACATATTATATACAGAAAAAAAATCTATCTGATGTTAATGAATGTATGAATTTCTGAAATCTAGACTAATGGATAAATCTAATAAGAAACACACCTGAGGCTCAGCACCTATAGCTCAGTGGCTAAGGCGCCAGCCACATACACCAGAGCTGGCAGGTTTGAATCCAGCCCAGGCCCGCCAAACAACAATGATGGCTACACCCAAAAAA
>NW_003852488.1:6250911-6252822 GCF_000181295.1 Otolemur garnettii | reverse complement strand
AAGAGAATCACTTAAGCCCAGAAGCTGGAGGTTGCTGTGCAGCACTCTACCAAGGGCAACAGCTTGAGGCTCTGTCTCAAAAGAAAAGAAAAACACACTCGCGAAGCAAAAAGAGTGATGGTAATTTATATTTCAGAGAAAATTTCAAGTTAGTATCTAATCCATTTGTTTTATTCTATAGGATTTTAGCACCCAAACTAGACTACAAAAATGTAAAAAGGCAAAATTTAGCTCCTATTTTAGAAGATTATATGAAGTAAAAAAAGTATCCAATTTTGCTTTTAATATTTAAGAACATTAGGGATTTCATCTCATCAGTGACAATCCATGGTTGGCATTTAACTTTCCCCCTATTTTATCACTTCATAACATGATTGAAGAAAAGAAAAAATGACTTGATTTGAAAGTAGGGTCACATGTATGGAACCCTCTGCAAATATAGTTGTTCCTCACACCCTAACTTGGAAAGGCAGCATCACAGAAACTGCATGGACTTCATCACTAACCAATCTCAGGTTAACTGCTTTGGGGAGAAGAGAGAGTAAAAATTTTATCTGGACAAAACCGAATGGTCCTTTGAATACTAATGGTGTCAGTCTGCCTAACATTTTGGGATAATGACTTTTTTTTGAAGTATTTATAATCATATAGCTGTGCCTATGGAAATATCGCAGAGCTTAAGGTCTAGAATCTGTAGTGAAACTGCCTGGGTTTAAATCTTTGCTCCACTACTTTTTAACCATATGACCTTGTTGTGCAAGATACCCTCTCTGCCCTAGTTCTTGAATCTGTGAAATGGAACTAATACTACCAGATAGATAGGGTAGGATCAAATGAGTTCATCCATGTAGAGCACTTGGAACGGTGTCTGGTATGGCAAGCATTGTGACGTATTAGCTGTCATTGTTCCCCCTCCTTTTTTTCCCCCTAACATAAATGGCATCCTATGTTATTTTGCAAACTTACTTAATTCACCAACATATTAAGGAAATAGTTCCACAGTATTATAGATAAAATCTACCTCTTTTTTTCCAACTACATCAAGTCTCACTTTACATATGATGACTTCAAACAGTTCTTTGATACCTAGAAGAAATACATTAACCCAAATAGTTTGCATGTTTTTCTGTAAGATCTGGTGATATCTAGGAGGGGAAAAGGCTTGGTAAACTAAAATGCATTGTGGAAAGGTTATTTGTATAGATGTCTTCACTGGGGGTCTGATGGGGAGAGAGATAACATTCTGCTGTCCCTAGGACATACCCAGTTCACCCCTGGTATCCTCCATCTTTGAGTTCTGCCTGAATTTATTAAAGATAGTGACTCACCTGAGATGCACAGCAGTCACTGGCAAAGTTACCATACTCTGGCAGTCTTATTTTTCCCTTCTAGCAACTTGAGTCACTGCCTCACCGTTTTGAAAGAAGCTACATGTGTGTTTAAAGGAGAAACAAGGGGAGACAAATGATTGGCCTGGTGAAGGTGTTTACATACCGGATCTGCTTCCTTTCGAAGTTTCCCTTCAAGGGCATAACCTCCTTTGCACACAAAAAGGATTAGGAACTGCTGCCACCTCATCTTTTGCTGTGGGCCTCCACTCTGTACGGGTCCTCCACTCCTGAAAACTGCAAGAAGACAAAATAAAAGGCATGGGGGGAGGAGTAGAGGGCAGGTTTTGGATCTTCCCAGCGTTCCCCTCAGGTCTCCACATACATACAGCCTAGAACAGGCCAGGCAGGAAGCGGCATTTGGCAAATGTTTGCTGATTAAATTAATGAATTGATTAAACCTTTACTTGCTGCAGCAGGACAAAGTATATTTCACACTAAAAAAAGGTGAAGGAAAGGGTTCTGCTAAAAACATAGAGGTTGTTTAAAAACAGAAAAGCAACAAAGAGAATTATGTTTAAAG
>NW_003852488.1:6241668-6250291 GCF_000181295.1 Otolemur garnettii | reverse complement strand
GGCAGGGCTCCAGGAAGGAGGACCCACAAGACGGCTGTGGGAAGGCTCCAGGGACCTCCGTTTCCATTTGTAGACTGATTCTCAGAAAAACTCTTCTGCCCTCATGCTGCATCACACCACCACCACCACTTCATCTCCTTGACTTTCACAGCGCCATTCTCCTGGGTTTCTGCTTCAGCCAGCTCTTTTAAGGGGGGCAGCTCCCAGCATCCCCGAACTGTTTCCTTCCTGGCTCCTGTACTCTTCTGACCAAACTCAGCTCTCCCTTGGCTGTGACTCTCTGGTCTGAGGGCTCCTCCTGAGTGCAGACCCTTGGCCCTGAGGCCTCCTCTGGAATATCCCACAGGTTCCCCCAATTAGTCTGTTCCAAGAACTCATCACCTCCTCTGCTCATAAAAGCCCATTTGCCAATAGCACTTTCGTCTGTCACCCACGCCAGAAATGTGCTCTCTCCTGCACACATGGTCACCCGCCCAGCTCTGCTGAATATAACTCCTCGCCATCCTAGAAGGCCTCTCCAGCTCTTAACCTCCCACTCACTCGAGAGATCTTTCCTCACAGTTCTATATATTCTCTTAAACATATGTTTAAGATCTCTCCACTAACAAAATGGTTCTCCCTTGAAATGGTCCTCTTTCTTCAGAGGACAAACTGCCAGCTGTTAGCATACGTTGGAGACCCTTCACAACTAGATCCTGCCACCATTTTTCACTAATTTCTTACCACATGATCCCTGGGGTTCTCTCCTGTCCCTGGACCTTTGCAGATCGCATTCTGTCTTCCTGGAAAACTCTCCTCTCCTTTTTCTAGCTAATGCCTATTTTTTTTTCAAGGCTCAGTTCAAGGATCCTTCTCTCCAAAAAAGGCTTTACTGACACCACTCCTGCCAGCCCTCAGGGGTGAGGTTGGCTCCTCCGCGCTCTCTCTGGAACCTTGCTTACCTCAGTCCCAGCACCATCACACAGCATCCTCAGCATGTGTGTGTATATTGTTCCTCCCCTCTTAGACCTGCACCCCATTGAATGGGCTCTTCACAGAAGAAACTGGATCTCATTTTTTTAAATCTGGTGTGGTAGCTGGAATGGTTTAAATATGTCCTCTCAAAAATTCATGTTGAACTTAATCCTCAGTGCAGCTGTATTAAAAAGTGGGCCCTTCATGCTGGAAGGCTGAGGCGGGCGGATTGTTTGAGCTCAGGAGTTCAAGACCAGACTGAGCAAGAGCAAGACTCTGTCTTTAAAAAAAAAAAAAGACTAGCTGGGCACTGTGGTGGGCACCTACAGTCCCAGCTACTCAGGAGGCTGAAGCAAGAGGATCACTCAAGCCTAAAAGTTTGAGGTTGCTATGAGCTATGACGCCATGGCACTTTACCCCGGTGACAAAGTAAGACTCTGTCTCAAAATTAATTAATTAATTACAGTAGGACCTTTTGGGGGGGGTGGGGGGTCGGCACCTGTAGCTCAGTGGCTAGGGTGCCAACCACATACACCAGAGCTGGAGGGTTCAAATCCAGCCCAGGCCCACCAAACAACAATGACAACTATAACCAAAAAATAGCCAGGCAACTCAGGAGCTAAGGCAAGAGAATCGCTTAAGCCCAAGAGTTTGAGGTTCTGAGCTGTGACGTCACAGCACTCCACCAAGGGTGACAGCTTGAGACTCTTGTCTCAAAAATAAATAAAGTAGGGCCTTTAAGATATGTTTAGCCCATGAGACTCTATCCTCATAAACAAATTAGTGCTTTATAAAGAGCGTAAGGGAGCAAGTTTGCTCTTTACTTCTCCATCTATGAGGACACAGTGTTTGTCTCTTTTTTGTTCTTCTGTCTTTCCTGCCACTTGAGAACACCTAGATGGCACCAACTGTGAACAAGATCTCTGGTCTCACCAGACACCAAACTTTCTAGCACTGTGTAATCTTAGACTTCCCAGCCTCCAGAACTGTGAAAAAATGAATTTCTGGGCTGGGACGTGGTGGCTACACCTGTAATCCTAGCACTCTGGGAGGCAGAGGTGGGTGGATAGCTTGAGCTCACCGATTTGAGACCAGCCTGAGCAAAAGTGAGACCCCCATCTCTACTAAAATAGAAAAACAGACAAGAGGATCGCTTGAGCCGAGTTGGAGGTTGCTGTGAGTGTTGCCCCAGGGCAACAGCTTGAGACTCTGTCTCAAAAAAAAAATTTCTGTTCTTTCTGAATTATTCCACCTCAGGTATTTAGTTATAGCAGCACAGACGGACAATCTCTAGCTCACCTGCTCACAACTATTAATGAATGAATAAATGAATTTAGCTAAATTAAATTCTATTCTACAGCAACACGCATTTCTTAGATTAGCTCCAGAAACACAAAAGTCTCAGAAGGTGCTCCAAAAAGCATATAACCTAAGATGAGGACCACTCCAGCTTTTGCCAGGGCAAATCCACTTTTATGAGGCTGGGCCAGAACTAGGCAGCCTGTGAATCTTTTAGGGATTCAGAATAAGGAAGACCTGCCTGGGGCATTTTGGCAGTTTGCTATTCACCAAGCTAGGACGCACTCTGCCTACTTGACCAGATGGTCTTTGAGCTGATATTTCTTTCCAGTCACATGTCTGAGTTGATGCAATTATGTTCCAGAGGTTATAAGAGAAAAGTTGCTGGTGATCATATCAGAAAGAGCCAATGCTTTGTTTGTTTCTGTGGCAAAGGTTCTCACAACAGTCAGCCTTCTCTAAAAGTGTACACACAGTTTGCTCAACCAGGGTATGATGTGAGACTCAGCAGGAGCTGTGGTCAGGTGGAAAATGGTGTTCTCTGAAAGAACAATATCCTAGATAGCTCAGAGGAGGACAGAGGGTGATTTATAAGAAATAAAACAAAAATCTGAGTCCTGATTAGAGTTTTCAAGTGGGTCCTATGCAAGACCAAATGACTAAATGTGTTTCTTCATCCAAATATAAAAAGTAAAGAGATGGGCAGCTCCTGTAGC
Source organism: Otolemur garnettii (assembly GCF_000181295.1). Classification (NCBI taxonomy): domain Eukaryota; kingdom Metazoa; phylum Chordata; class Mammalia; order Primates; family Galagidae; genus Otolemur; species Otolemur garnettii. The sequence continues at coordinate 6,247,322 of NW_003852488.1, read as the reverse complement.
TCAAAAGGGTAGGGCACCGGCCCCATATGCCAGAGGTGGCAAGTTCAAACCCAGCCCTGGCCAAAAAAAAAAAAAAAAAAGTAAAGGGAAAAGATGAAACATTCCACTGGACCCAGCAGGGATATCTGAATTTTTCATTTTTACTAGTGGTACCATAAATGTGTCAGTTAAGAATTTAGGATGAAATTGTTTACTATCAAATGATTTCATCCCTTGCCACGTTCAAATTTGTCTAATTTATTTGGCAGAAAAAAAGTCGGTAGCAGATTAGGGACCCAAATTCATCCCCCACGGCAGATCTCAGAGGTCATAAGAATCCTGGAGAGGGCAGGCATGATCTGAATTGTTATCAGAGCAGAGGTAAGGCAACTCCAAGAGAGGAAATAGGTGAAAACAGCATTATTTATTTATTGACCAGACAGAATGATACCCTTTTTATAAGATTCTTTTTTTTTTTTTTTGAGACAGAGTCTCACTTTTTCACCCCTGGTAGAGTACAGTGGCATCATAGCTCACAGCAACCTTAGACTCCTGGGCTCAAGTGATTCTGTTATCTTAATAGCTGGGACTACAGGCACTGGCCACAACGCCCAGCTATTTTTAGAGGCAGGGTCTCCCTCTTACTCAGGCTAGTATTGAACTTGTGAGTTCAGGTGATCCACCAGCCTTGGCCTCCAGAGTGCTGGGATTACAGGCGTGAGCCACCGCACCCAGCCCTTTTTTATAAGATTATAAACCATGGAAAAACAAAACATTATTCAGGCATCCATAATATGTGATAAAGCTACTTTTAAAAAGCAAAGGAAAGTTAAAGACAAAAATCAGGATGGAGATTGCATTTAGTTGGGGGAAGCTTGGGGACAGGAGCTCATTGATGGTTAGTTGGGTGGCGGATTCCTGGGTATACAATCCTTTGGTATTATATAAACAAATACATAAATGCATACATAGGCAAATCAAAGTAAACAAAATGAAAGAGGTAATGCATGGGCTAGACAGTTACGGTGTGTTCTTCACCATATAAAAGTATTCACAGAAGTGCTGTGCATCATGGCAAAAATTTTGGAAATTATCAAATTAAATTTGATAGAGAGGCTGAGGCAAGAGAATCACTTAAGCCCAAGAGTTTGAGGTTGCTGTATAAATTTTGAATGATATATAAAATAACAGCGTTCAAAATTTTTCCTCCAAACTGGCTTTTTTTCTAAAGATAACATCACAGTCACCAGTATTTCCTTGCAGGGAAGTTCAGTCTAGGCCTTTATCAGGATGAAAAAAATCTGTGAACTTCACATAAGGAGATATTTTCATAAAAGAGTTACCTACCTACTGAGGCCATGGATGAATTATGGCCCTAGGCTGTAAAAAAGTCATGCTTAGCTGGGCAAGGTTGGGAGGCTGAGACAGGAGGATCACTTGAGGCCAGGAGTTCAAGACCAGCCTGGGGAACAGAGAGAGAGAGAGAGAGACCCTATTCATACAAAAAAATTAAGAATCAGCCAGGTTTCATGGCACACACCTGTAGTCCTAGTTAGTCAGGAGGCTGAGGTGTGAGGATCACTGGAGCCCAGAAATTCAAGGTTACAGTGAGCTACTGCACTCTAGCTTGAGTGACAGAGCCAGACCCTGTCCTGCCACACCAAAAAAATACCTTATATATAGAACTTTCTTTCCTCTCCTATAAATCAGCTCAATTTCTGTTTTGAATTATTTTCCTTTGTGATGCATTAAAAATAGCTCCAAATTTTCTGTAGGTTCTCACATCAAGAGGTAAAATCTACTTTCCAACTTCTTGAATCTGGGACTGGACCTGTGGCTTGATTTTGACCAATGGAATGTAGTCTAAGTACTATGTGTCTCGCTTTTTTCATGTAGTAAAATCTTTTGAACTTCTCTCTCTTTCTCATCCCCCTCCCCATTTCTGAATTAAACTTATACTTTTATATTCCAAAAGAAAAAATGTTTTGATGTTGTTGCATTTGTCAGTAGTTTATTCCTTCTTATTGTTGACTAATATTCTATCGTACAGATGTACCACAACTTGTTTCTTCTTCCACCTGTTTAGTTTGTTTCCTCTTTGGGGCTACTATCAATAAAATCACTATGAACAAATCTATGCATGGAACTAAGTTTTTATGTCTCTTGGGTAAATGCCTAGGAATGGAATTGCTGATTTGAAAGGCGTGTGCTTAGTTTAATAAGATACTGCCAATTGTTTTTCTATCTGTTATTCCCACCAGCAGTATATGCAAGTTCTAGTTGTCCAATATCCTTGCTAACACTCAATACTACCAGTCTTCTCCATTTTAGCAATTCTGGCAGGCACATTTGAGCATCACATGGCATTTCTCTGATGAATTACACATTTGAGTATTTTTTCATTTGCTTATTGGTGAGTCACAAATCTTCTTTTTGTACTTTGAGTCAAAGTTATAAGTGTGCCCATCACCCAGATAGTGTGCACTGTACCTACTAGGTGTGAATTTACCCATCCCTTCTTTTCCCCTCCTACCTGCTTGACTTCTGATGAGTGTTATTTCCATGTATTCCCATGTACAGAGTGATTAGTTCCAATTTAATAGTAAGTATATGTGGTGGTGGGGGTTTCCATTCTTGTGATACTTAGATGAATGGTGTCTAGTTCCATCCAGGTTAATACAAGAGGTAGTTTTGGGATTTTGTAATGTGGGCTAATCTTCCTAGAGTTAGATGATACCTTAAAGTGGTTTTGATTTGCATTTCTTGATGATTAAAGATGATGAACATTTTTTCACGTGTTTGTAGGCCATGAGTCTGTCTTCTTCAGAGAAGCTTCTGTTCAAGTCTCTTGCCCACCATGAAATGGGATCATTTATTCTTTTCTTACTAATTAGTTTGAGTTCTCTGTGGATTCTAGTTATCAAACCTTTGTCCGAAACATAACCTGCAAATATCTTCTTCCATTCTGAGGTCTGCTTGATTTACTTACTGTGTTCTTGGCTTTGCAGGAGATTTTTAGTTTGATCAGATCTCAGTAATGTATTTTTGGTGTTGCTTCAATTGCCCCAGGGGTGAGGCCTTCCTTGTAAAATATTCTCCCAGGACAATTTCTTCAAGTGTTTCCCTAGCACTCTCTCCAAGTATCTTTATAGTTTCATGTCTTAGGTTTAAATATTTTATCCAGTGAGAATCAATTTTTGTTAATTGAGGTTACAGTTTCAGTCTTCTACAGGTTACCAGCCAGTTCACCCAGCATCATTTGTCAAATAGGGACTCTTTCCCCCAGTTAATGCTTTTGATAGGCTTATCAAAGATCAAATGATAATAAGTGGCTAGAGTCATCTCTTTATTCTCTATTCTGTTCCATATATCTACCTCTCTATTTTTGTGCCAGTACCATGCAGTTTTGATCACTATAGATTTATCATATAGCCTGAAATCCGGTAGCATGATTCCTCCTGATTTAATTCCTGAGTAATGTTTGGCTATTCAAGGTTTTTTGTGATTCCATATAAAACGAAGTACTATTTTTCCTAGATCTTTAAAGTATGACAATGGTGCTTTAATAGGGATTGCGTTAAATTTGTATATTGTTTTAGGTAGTATGGACATTTTAACAATGTTGATTCTTCCCAGCCATGAGCATGGTATGTTTTTCCATTTGTTAACACCTTCTGTTATTCCTTTTCTCAGAGTTTCATAGTTCTCTTTATAGAAATCTTTCACATCCTTTGTTAGGTAAATTCCCAGATATTTCATCTTCTTTGACACTACTGTAAATGGAATAGAGTCTTTTTGTTGTTGTTGTTGCAGTTTTTGGCCAGGGCTGGGCTCAAACACACCACCCTCGGCATATGGGGCCAGCGCCCTACTCCTTGAGCCACAGGCACCACCCTGGAATAGAGTCCTTGACTATATTTTCAGCTTGACTATTGTTGGCATATATAAAAGCTACTGATTTGTAAGTATTGATTTTTTTTTTTGCAGTTTTTGGCCGGGGCTGGGTTTGAACCTGCCACCTCCAGCATATGGGGTGGGTGCCTTACTCCTTTGAGCCACAGGCACTGCCCTAAGTATTAATTTTGTGTCCTGAGACACTGCTGCATTCCTTGATTGCTTCTAAGAGTTTTGTAGTTGAGTCTCTGGGGTTTTCCAGATAAAATCATATCTTCTGTGAAGAGTGAGAATTTGATCTCCTATGACTCCATTTGGATACCCTTGATTGCATTCTCTTGTCTAATTGTGATGGCTAAGACTTCCATTACTATGTTGAATATTGGTGGAGACAATGGACATCCTTGCCTAGTTCCAGATCTGCGTCGAAATTTTTTCAATTTTATCCCATTCAGTATATTGGCTGTGGGTTTGCTGTAGATGGCCTCTATCATTTAAGAAATGACCTGTCTAAGCCTATTTTCTTAAGTGTTCTGACCATAAAAGGAAGTTAGATATTATCAAAAGTTTTTTCTGCATCAATTGAGAGAATCATACGGTCTTTGTTTTTTATTTTAGTTATGTGATGTATTGTATTTATAGATTTACATATATTGAGCCAACCTTGTAACCCTGGGATAAAACCAACTTGGTCATGGTGTATAATTTTGTTGTTGTAGTTGCCATTGTTGTCTGGCAGGCCCCGGGCTGGGTTTGAATGTGTATGTGACTGGCGCCCTAGCCACTGAACAATAGGCACTGAGCCTATGGTGTATAATTTTTTTTTTTTTTTTGGGAGACAGAGTCTCACTTTATTGTCCTTGATAGAGTGCTGTAACATCACAGCTCACAGCAACTTCCAACTCCTGAGCTTAGGTGATTCTCTTGCCCCAACCTCCTGAGTAGCTGGGACTACAGGTGCCCGCCACAATGCCTTGCTATTTTTTGTTGCAGATTGGCTGGGGCTGGGTTTGAACCCGCCACCCACGGTATATGGGACCAGCGCTCTACTCACTGAGCCACAGGTGCCGCCTGGTGTATAATTTTTCTGATGCATTATTGAATTCTGTTTGCTAGGATCTGATTGAATGTTTTTGCATCAGTATTCATTAATGATATTGCTCTATAATTTTCTTTCTTGGTTGAGTCCTTTCCTGGTTTGGGGATCAAGGTGATATCTGATTCATGGAATGTGTTGGGAAGTATTCCTTCTTTTTCTATGTTTTAGAAAAGGTTATATAATGTAGGCACTAGTTCCTCTTTAAAGGTTTGGTAGAATTCTGATGTGAAGCCATCTGGTCCCAGACTTTTCTTTTCTGGGAGGTTTCATATTTGATGCTATTTCAGGGCTTGATATAGGTCTAGTCAAAATTTCCAATTCTAGGGCAGCACCTGTGGCTCAAAAGGATAGGGCGCCGGTCCCACATGCCAGAGGTGACAGGTTCAAACCCAGCCCCAGCCAAAAACTGCAAAAAAAAAAATATCCAATTCTGGGTAGTACCCATAGCTCAGTGGGTAGGGAACTGGCCATGTATACCAAGGCAAGTGGGTTTGAACCTGGCCCTGGCCTGCTAAACAATAATGCAACTGCAACAAAAAAATAGCCAGCCACTGTGGCAGGGGCCTATAGTCCCAGTTACTTGGGAGGCTGAGGCAAGAGGATCACTTAAGTCCAAGAGTTAGAAGTTGCTGTGAGCTGTGACACCATGGTACTCTACCATGGGTAACAAAGTGAGACTGTC
>NW_003852488.1:6220986-6241265 GCF_000181295.1 Otolemur garnettii | reverse complement strand
TGGTTGCAGCCATCATTGTTGTTTGGTGGGTCTGGGCTGGATTCGAACCCGCCACCTTAGGTGTATGTGGCTGGCGCCTTAGCCACTTGAGCCACAGGTGCCGAGCCACCTTTATCATTTCTGATTGAGGATATTAGGGATTTTATTTTATTTTATTTTATTTTACTTACTTATTATTACTATTATTATTTTTTAGTGTCTCACTGTGTCATCGTGGGTAGAGTGCCATGGCGTTTCAGCCCACAGCAACCTCAAACTCTTGGGCTTAAGTGATTCTCTTGCTCAGCCTCCCAAGTAGCTGGTACCACAGGTGCCCACCACAACATCTGGCTATTTTTTAGGTGCAGTTGTCATTGTTGTCTGGCAGGCCTGGGCTAGATTCAAACCCACCAGCTCTGTGCGTGGTACCCTACCCACTGAGCTACAGGCACCAAGCCAATATTAGGGATTTTACTTTTCTTTCCTTTTTTTTTTTTTTTGAGACAGAGCCTCAAGCTGTCACCCTGGGTAGAGTGCCATGGCATCACAACTCACAGCAACCTCCAACTCCTAGGCTTAAGGGATTCTCCTGTCTCCACCCCCCAAATAGCTGGGACCACAGGTGCCTGCCACAACACCCGGCTATTTTTTGGTTACAGCCATCATTGTTGTTTGGCAGCCCGGGTTGGATTTGAACCCACCAGCTTGGGCATATGTGGCTGGTGCCTTAGCCGCTTGAGCCACAGGCACTGAGCCGGATTTTACTTTTCTGTTTCTGGTTAGGTTAGCCAAAAGTTTATCAATTTTATTAATCTTTTCAAAAAACAAGTTTTTGTTTAATTGATCTTCTGAATGATTCTTTTGTTTTCCATTTCATTTAATTCTGCTCTAATTTTGGTTATTTTATTTCTACTGCTGTGTTGGGGTTGGAATGTTCTCCCTTTTTCCAGTTTTGAGATGACCCAGTAAGTTGTTGACTTCCTTTCTTTCTGTTCTCTTGATGAAGGCTTCTAACACTATGAATTTCCCTCTTAGGACTGCCTTTGCAGTATCCCACAGGTTTTGATAATTTGCATCTTCATTATCATTTTGTTCCAAACATTTGGTGATTTCCTTCTTTGTTTTTTTTTTTTTCTGAGACAGAGTCTCACTATGTCACCCTTGGTAGAGTGCTGTGGCATCACACCTCACAGCAATCTCAAACTCTTAGGCTTAAGCAATTCTCTTGCCTCAGCTTCTCAAGTAGCTGGGACTACAGGAGCCTACCACAATGCCTGGCTGTTTTTTGATTAGTTGTCATTGTTGTTTGGCAGGCCCAGGCTGAATTCAGACCCACCAGCTCCAGTGTATGTGGCTGGTGCCTTAGTCACTGAGCTACAGGTGCTGAAACTGTGATTTCCTTCTTTATCTCTTCTTTGACCCAGTTATCATTCAGCATAAGGTTATTTAGTTTCCATGACTTTGTTTGAGTATGAAGGTTCCTGTTGCTATTGAGTTCAACTTTTATTCCATGATGGTCCAAAAAAATACAAGGAATAATTTCTATCCTTTTAAATTTGCTGAGGTTAGATTTGTGATCTAAGTTGTGATTAATTTTGGAGGATGATCCATGGGCTTGGGCTGATGAGAAGAATGTGTATTCAGTTCTATTAGGATGAAATGTTCTGTAGATGTCTGTGAAGTCCATTTGTTCTAGGGTCGAGTTTAAGTCTATTATTTCTTTGTTGAGTTTCTTCTTAGAGGAACTATCCAAAATTGCCAAAGGGGTGTTAACATCTCCAACTATTATAGTGCTGGAAGATATCAAATTGTTCATATCTGTTAGGGTTTTCTTTATAAATTGAGGAGCATTCTGGTAGAGCACATAAATATTAATTATCGAAATCTCTTCATGTTGAGTGTTTTCCTTTGACAAATATGTAGTGTCCATCATTATCTTTTCTTATCTTCTTAGGCTTGAAATCAATTTTATCTGCAATAAAATTGCAACCCCTGCTTTTTTCTGATGTCCATTTTCCTGTATTATAGATGTCCATCCCTTCACCTGAGTCTTTTTTTATCCTTTAAGGTAAGATGAGACTCTTGTATTCAGCAGATATCTGGCCTGAGTTTTTGTATCCAGTCAGCCAACCTGTACCTCTTTAGAGGACAGTTTAAGCCATTCACACTAATTGAGAGAATTGATAAGCATGATAATGTTTTGGTTGTCATGTTTTTCAAATGTCCAGTGGATATTTTTAATCCTTTCACTATTGTGGATGTTAGGTTTTGTTCAAGGCTTTCTGGGTGAGTTTTTGGTGATAGACCTTCAAGTTGATTATGGAGGATGGGTCTGAGAATATCCAAGAGAGGTGGTTTAGTTATGGCAAATTTCTTCAACATGTGTAAGTTGGCAAAGTATTTGATTTCTCCATCACAAATGAAACTCAGTTTAGCTATATACAGGGTCCTGGGCTGAAAGTTGTTTGTTTTAGGAGATTGAAGATTAATTACCATCCTCTTCTGGCTTGAAAGTTTTTGGCTGAGAGATCTTGAGTCATGCTAATATTCTTCCCTTTGTAGGTTATATTTTTCTTACGTCTGGCTGCTTGGAGAATTTTCTCCTTCATATTAACTTTGGCAAAGTTAATTACAATGTGTCTAGGAGATGCTTTATTTGGATTGAGGTGGGGTTCTGAAACTGTCTACTATCTGCATTTCTGTATCTCTTGCCAGGCTTGGGAAATTCTCCTTCATAATATTCTGGAGTACAGCATCTATACCTTTAGGACCATCCTCTTCTCCTTTAGGAATTCCTGTAAGATGAATATTTGATCTTTTGGAGTGGTCCCACAGCTCTCTCAGGGAATGATCAGTTTTTGCTCTCCATCTCCTTGCCTCTTTGAGCATTTGAGAATGTTCAAAAGCTTTGTCTTGGATTTCAGAGATCCTTTCTTCTGCCTGTTCAACTCTATTATGGAGGGATTCTACTGTATTTTGGAGCTCCTTAATAGCTTTTTCATTTCCTTGAGCTCTGCTATCTCTTTTCTCATTGTGTCCATATCCTTGGAGATTTTGTCTTTGAATTCATTGATTTCTTGAGACAACTTTTGCAGAATTCTTTGGATTTCAATTTCCATCTTTCCTCCATTCTATTAATTTTATTAGCCATCCATATTCTGAATTCTATTTCTGACATTTCAGCCATTTGTTTATGAATGGCATCTTCTGTTGTATCTCCTTTGTCACTCCTAGGGGGAGTTGATCTACTCTGATTATTCACATTGCCAGAGTTTTTCTGCTGGTTCCTCCCCAGGCTTGTTTTTCAGTTTGGCTAGTGAAGCTAGTAGGGTGAGATTGGATTGAGGGCTCCAGGAGTTATAGTTAACTAGCCCTTTACCAAAGAGCTGGGACTGGTGACTGTGGCTTTTCCCCTACAGCTTTACAAAGGTCCTTTTCAGTCCCACAGCCAGAGACTTTGAGGACCTGATTGGTGTGATGGAGCTAGGTGGCTCTGTCTTGTATTCAGCCAGCCTCTATCCAATGCTTGTGAGTCAGCAGATTTAGGATGAAATCTCAGCTGGGTCGAGAAACAAGCAACTAAGACTTCCTACCCTCTACCAGGGACAACTGGAAGAGGAGAATCAGTCCCTCCCACTACAACACAACTAGGGCTCAACTTTGGCGGGTCCCCAGGTGGCCAGCCCAGGTCAAGAGTTCCCAACCAATGGTCCCAGGCAGCACAATCACTGCTCCTCTGGGGGAGTTCAAAAGGACTCCAGCAACCAGACAGCAGGGGCCCACTGACAGCTCAAGTGTGACTCCCTCGAGTGCTCAGTGGAATCAGGAAGGCCTGCCCAGCACAATAGTCCAAGGGGGTTGGCACCTCCTTTCCTGCCTTACACCAAAGCCATGTCCTGCCACTGGTAACCCTGCAGGGCTGTGGCCCAGTTCCCTCCAAATGTGCCAGGGATATGCACCTGCCAGAGTCAAAGGGGAGTCAGTGCCTCCTTGGCTGGGCCACTGCCCTCTGACACCAGCAGGCAGGAGTTCAAGCCTGGCTCCCTTGGGTGCTCAATGGAAACTGGGGAGTGTTCTACCTGAGTCTGTCCCGAGCTGATGGTTACCATCACAGGGCATATTTCTCAACCTCAGAGTCTATGCCTCTGCCTCAGCCACAATACGCCTCTGGTACCCCTGTGAGGCAAGATCTGGCTCCTTCTGGCAGTCCACAGAATCAGGGAGGTGTCTCTCCAAAATTTGACCCCGGCAGAAGCGTGCTGCTGTCGCTGCACCACAGGTGCCACTGTGTGGGTCCCCAAATTGCCACTGCCACAGCACCTCTGCCCAAGCTGCTACTGCTGCTGCCCCACCACTATCATGCACTTTCTGTGGCATCAGATCAGTCCTCCTTCTCCGAGTCTCCCCACTTTGAGTCACTGTTTTAGCACAGCTACCCCTGTAGCCCATGTGATGCCAAGCCCTCAAAAGGAACCACCAGATACTCTGGGTTCCACAGAGGGCAGGGATCCAGTCTGCCAGGCAAAGGGAGAAGGGTGGACTGGGAGTACAGAATGGCAGGGGAAATATTTGTTCAACTTTTATGCTGGGCAAGAGAATGTCCAGGCTCACAGTGGATCTCTCTGGAGGAGTCCTGGCCTTCATTGGCTCTCTCCCCTGGGGTAAAACAAGAGGTCTTCTGTTCACTGCTCAGTTCTAGAGAGCACACAGTGAGCCACTGTCATAGGGGAGGGGGTGGACTTTTGTCCTCTTTGCAATGGGTTTTTTACCTGAAATTTTTTCCTTGGAGTTGCAGCTTGTCTCAGCAGGGATGCCGTGCACTTATCAATGTTATCTCTCAGCTCAGGTCCTGACCTTCAGCTTTATTGGGTTCATTCTGACCATTATCTCTTCTTCTGGACAGGAGCCTCTGTTGAAAGCAGGCTCCAGTTGGCCATCTTACCTCCTCCCCACCTTTTCCATTTTCTTGATATGATTCATTAGATTGTTGATTTGTAATCTTTCTGTCTTTTAGATAATTTAAAAAATTTTTTAATTTTTATTTTTTGAGACAGAGTCTTACTATGTCACCCTCTGTAGACTGCTGTGGCGTCATAGCTCATAGCAACCTCCAACTTGTGGGCTTAAGTGATTCTCTTGCCTCAGCCTCCCAAGTAGCTGGGACTACAGGCATCCACCACAATGCCTAACTATTTTTTGGTTGTAGTTGTCATTGTTGTTTGGCAGGCCTGGGCTGGATTCGAACCTGCTAGCTCTGGTGTATGTGGCTGGTGCCCTGGCTGCTGAGCTACAGGCACTGAGCCTAGCTAGCTATGAATTTTCCTCTTAGGACTGTGTTTACAGAATCCAACAGATTATGGTAAGTTGTGCCTCTTTCATCATTTAGTTCAAAGAATCTTTTGATTTTCACCTTTTTCCTTCTTTACCCAGTAATCATTCAGCAGTAGGCTATTTAGTTTTCATGACTTTGTGTACAGTTGAGGTGTTCTGTTAGAATTTATTTCTAATTTTATTCCACTGTGATGTGAGAAGATATATGGTATCTCCTATTTTCTAATTTATTTTTGTTTTTATTTATTTATTTATTTATTTTTTAGAGACAGAGTCTCACTTTATCACCCTAGGTAGCATGCCATGGCATCACAGCTCACAGCAACCTCCAACTCCTGGGCTTAGGTGATTCTCTTGCATCAGCCTCCTGAGTGGATGGGACTATAGGCACTATTTTCTAATTTATTAAAGAACGTTTTGTGGCCCAGGATATGATCAGTCTTAGAGAATATTCCATGATGAGAAGAACGTATATTTAGTAGTTTGGAGATAGAATATTTCTGTAAATGTCTTTCTGTTCTAAGACTCTAGAACAAAGTCCTAGAGATTCCTAGACAAATAGAGTCCTATTGTTTGTTTATTTTCTGCTTGGAGGATCTGTTCCATTCTGTCAGTGGGATGTTGAACCCCTGGCTATTACAATGCTACTGTTTATTTATTTGCTTTTTATTTATTTATTTATTTTTAGAGACAGAGTCTCACTTTGTCACCTTTGGTAGAGGGCCGTGGTGTCACAGCTCATAGCAACCTCTAGTTCTTGGGCTTAGGTGATTCTCTTGCCTTAGCCTCCTAAGTAGCTGGGACTACAGGCACCCACCACAATGCCCATCTTTTTTTTTTTTTTAGAGAGACAGAGTCTCACTTTATCACCATTGGTAGAGTGCCGTGGCATCACAGCTCACAGCAACCTCCAACTCCTGGGCTTAAGTGATTCTCTTGCCTCAGCCTCCTGATTAGCTGGGACTACAGGTGCCCACCACAATGCCCAGCTATATTTTGTTGCAGTTTGGCCAGGGCTGGGTTCAAACCCTCCACCCTCAACATATGGGGCCAGCACCCTACTTGCTGAGCCATGGGTGCTGCTCAATGCTACTGTTTATAATTTTGTTTAGATCAAGTAGGATTTGCTTTATGTATCTGGGTGCACCTGTGTTAGGTGCATAGATATTTAGTATTGTTATGTCTTCCTGTTGAAGTGTTCCCTTCACCATCATATAACTGTCTTTGTCTTTGTTTGTGTTGATTTTAACTCTATGTTGTCTGCCATAAGAACGGCTATGCCATCTTTCTTTTGATTTCTGTTTGCATGGAATATTGTTTTCCATCCCTTCACTTGAATCTGAATGAGTCCTTGTGGGTTAGATGCATTTCCTGGTGACCATAGATACTGGGCTAGTATTTTTTTCTTTACATCCATTCAGGCAGCCTGTGTTTGTTCAGTGGGAAGTTCAAGCCATTCACATTTATTATACAAATTGACAAGTGGGGTGGATTTCTCTTCATCCTTTTCCATAGAACTTTATTGCTTCGTTTTAACTCTTGACCCATTGTGGTATCTGTGCTCTGAAATTTAGCATTTAGATGATTTTACACTGGTGGGGTCTATTGTGCTGGTCAGTTTATAATACAGATCTGAGTACTTTCTGCAGGTCAGGTCTGATCTTGACAAATTTCCTTAGTGTATGTTGGTCTGAGAAATACTTTATTTCTCTCTCACATAAGAAACTTAGTTTTGCAGGATACAAAATTATAGCCTGGCCATTACTCTGTTTGTGAAGATTGAGAAGGGGCCCAGTCCCTTCTGGCTTGTTAGGTCTCAGTGAAGAAGTCTGCAGTAAATCTAATGGGTTTTCCTTTATAAGCGTAATGTTTTCACCTTATACTCCATAGAAGTTCCACTTCTGTGTTAACCTTGGTCAGTGTGATGTTGTCTATGTGTCATGGAGATTGCTTCTTGGTGATGAATATCCCAGGAGTCCGTTGCACTTCTAGTACCTGGATCTTCAGATTTCTAGTAAAACCTGGGAAATTTTCCTTAAATATTCCCTCAGATAGGAATACTCCCTCCAGCCCTTGGTATTTTCTTCTTTACCCTCAGGGATGCTTATGACTTTTATGTTAGACCTCTTTACATAATTCCTTATTTCTTCTAGGTTTTGTTCATTCCTCTTATTTCTCTGTTCTTTTTCTCTGACCAACTTGTTTAATACAAAGGTGTTGTCTTCTGGCTCTGAGATTCTTTATTCTGCCTGATCTAGCCTATTCATAAGGCTTTCCACTATGTTTTATATTTCTTTGTAAGAAACCTTCATTTCCAGAAGCTCTGCTTCATTTTCTTTAATAGTTCAATTTCTTTATTCATTTCCTGTATTATTTTTGTGGCATTTTTGTGTTGGGTCTCTATTTTCTGTTGTGTTTCATTGAGCTTCTTTACAGTCCATATTTGAAATTATTTATCAGTCATTTCAATATTCTTGTCTTGATTGATTTCTATATGTATAAAGTTATTGCTTTCTTTTGGTGGTGTCCTTTCACTCTGATTTTCATGTATCTGGAGTTCATTCACTGATTTCTTCCCATCTGTAGCAGCTTTTGCTTCTTGTTTTTTGGTTTTCCCTTTGATTAGATAATGGCATATCCAGTTTATTCTGAGTAGTGGGTGGTGCTTGTGGGTGAGTACCTATACTCTATATGATTGAGTCAGTAAATATGGTAATGGGTGTGCAAATCGGGCTCCTGTCAGTAGGTGGTGCTTGCCAGAAGGAACAAGCTGCAATGCTGGTTTTGGGCCCTGTGACCAGCTTTCTCTTAGAAGAAGCACTTGATTACTCCAGGTGGTGAGCAGGGGTCCCCCTGGAACTTCAGGTGAGTCCTTATTTTCTGCCACAGCAGAGGCAGATGGGGGAGTACAGTTGGGCAGGGCTGGGTTGAGTTTGCCTTCAGGCTCCAAAAATGGAGGCAAGGCAAAGTACAGGCAGTCCCTGAGATATAAACATCTAACATACATCATACACTTACAAATAGAAACTATTACAGGTAATGGGTAAATGTATCTACTCCAACTTACATATATACACATACAACGTACATACATACACATTCAACTTAAGAACAAACTTACAGAACCTATCTCATTTGTAACCCAAGGACTGCCTATATCTGTTTCAGCTGGGGTCAAAGGTCTACTCACAGCTTCCAGGCAAAGCCACCAGGCAGGGGCTACAGTGGCTTCACCCAATCAAAAATCTCCTTTCCTTGCCCCTGAGCAATACAACTGAGACCTGGGGGTCTGGGATCTGGCCTGTGCCTATAGGTCTATCCCCAGGTTCTTGAAGGTCAATCCCTAAGCATGTCTGGGAGATGCATGCTGATCTCAAGTTGTCTATGAGTTGCTCAAGGAGGTTCAATGTCCCTCTGCGTCAGGGTGTGGTCTGCCCTGACAGAGCCACTGAGCAAATGGCACTAGGGAGTCCTGGTGAGCAGGAAGTTCACAGTCTGAGCAGTCTGATCCTGAGCTTAAGTGATTCTCTTGCCTCAGCCTCCCAAGTAGCTGGGACTACAGGCTCCCGCCACAACACCCAACCATTTTTTTTTCTTGTAGTTGTCATTGTTGTTTAGCTGGCCTGGGCCAGGTTCAAACCCTCCATCCTCAGCGTATGTGGCCAGTGCTGTAACCACTGTGCTATGGACAGCCAGCCAACACCAGGAGTTTCTTGCAAATATTGTTAGCCTGTAGTTTAGGGGTAACCTGAAGGACAGCTGCTCCATAAGGGACCTAAGCCTCTCCCTCTCCTTTGCCAGACAGCTCGTTTGCCCATAGTAATCCTCCTCAGGGTGCCAGAATGTCCTCAATCTTATTATGAAGCAGATAATTTTGATAGCTTCTCCTCTCAAGGGAAATGGGATTCACCAAATCTGGTCTGATAAGTCAAATTGAAATTAATCCTCCTAGACAGACACTTAATAGTGTTAGAACAGGATTTAAAGGCTTAACACTGTGTACTGTCTTTTAAAAAAAATCAGACTTTTATTGTTCTGTTTGTAAATAAGTGTGAAAGTGAGGGTACATCTGTTGTTTAATAACCAACAACAATTTTCAGGAGCATTTTTATACCTCCTCCTGACTTCCTGGGCCCAAAATACAGAAGCCAATTCCTTTTCTCTCTCTCCTTTAATCAATAAATCACAGCTCCGGAGAAAGCCTTGACATTTCTTAATATATTTACAGGGGAGTAGGAGGAGGGCTTAACAGGCAAGAAGAACAGCAAAGGCATATTTAGAGACTTTGGATGATCTCCTAGAAAAACTATGTGAGTGGTGTGGGGAGTATTTAAAAGACAAGTTTTGAAACCCTCTGGAAGGGTGCACAGAAAACAAATGAGGGAACTGGGGAAAAGCAGTGGGAAGGAAAACTTTTTGCCATATACCAGTGTGAATTGAGCCCTATGGATATAATATCTTACTTTAGAAATAATCCAAATTATTTTAAAATATATTAAGTGTCCAAATTGGAATACCTAAATACTAAGGAGATAAAGTATTTTATTTTTGGCAATACTGAATGATACAATTAAAATGGCATGTAAGAAAGTAGAGTCTAACATGAGACAGGATAGCATCTTTTCTGGACACTTTGAAAGCAGAGGCTTAAACTTTCATTTGTACCCTTGGTTAGTAGTTTGCACTCATTAGGCTCTGATAACATATCTGTTGCTATGGTGGGTATTATGGCAGTGGTTAACGACGATTATAATGGTGATACTGAGGACCATGAGGGAACAATCATACATTATGTACCATAGGGATTCAGGAAGCTTTTGGTGTGATCCACACAGAGATGACATTTCATGTTCACCCTGCCAATTCCTAAATCCTAACCCTGCTTTCTGACAACAATTGCTCTAGTTCTGAGGGCTTATCTTGTTGCTGATTTTCATTTCTTTTCCGTCCAAAGAATCCTTTCCACAGTGAAGTCACTCGTCTTCTTCAAGGATCCATCTCCTTCCCAGAAACCCACAATGAGTTCCAAAGGCTTCTCAGATTAAAATTTCTCACTAGTTGTTTTCCCTGACTCAACTCTCTTCTTCTCCCTTATACAGCTGCCAGCCCTGGTCCTCCACTCCAACTTGTCTGTCCTTTAAATGCAGTTGTGTGGCTCAAGTGGCTAAGGCACCAGCCACATACACTTGAGCTAGCGGGTTCGAATCCAGCCTGGGCCTGCCAAACAACAATGACGGCTGCAATCAAAAAATAGCCAGACATTGTGGTGGGCACCTGTAGTCCCAACTACTTGGGAGGCGGAGGCAGGAGACTCACTTGAGCCCAGGAGCTGGAGATTGCTGTGTGCTGCGATGGCACAGCATTCTACTCAAGCCTCTACTTGAGGCTCTGTCTCAAAAAAAAAAAAAATGCAGTGGTTACAGGGATCCTTGCCCATCCTTTCTACCATGTTTTTCATCTCAAAAATCTGTCAAAAACTATAAGTAAGTTAGAGTTTTTGCCATCGCAAGATGGCAAATGTACACATGGTGGATGAGAACAATCTTTAGTGAACAAGCTACTATGGTATCAAGTGTTGTTAAAGAGGTCTTGGCCTCCCATGGGAACATTAGGTGATAAGGCAATCAAAAATAATACAAAATCCTTAGGTATACTCAGAATTTTCCAGTTCAAAACCTGTTTCTTGGCTTGGCACCTGTAGCTCAGCAGCTAGGGCGCCAGCCACATACACCAGAGCTGGCAGGTTCAAATCCAGCCTGGGCCTGCCAAACAACAACAACTACAACCAAAAAATAGCTGGGCGTTGTGGCAGGTGCCTACAGTCCCAGCTACTTGGGAGGCTGAGGCAAGAGAACCACTTAAGCCAGTAGTTCTCAATCTTCCTAATGCCATGGCCCTTTAATACAGTTCCTGTGAGTCGTGACCCACAGGTTGAGAACCGCTGGCTTAAGCCCAAGAGTTGAAGGTTGCTGTGAGCTGTGACACCACAGCACTTTATCCAGGGCCACAGATTGAGACTCTGTCTCAAAAACAAAAAACCAAAAAAAAAAAAAAACACCCCTGCTTCTTATTTAACCCTTACAACTTTACCCTGTGGGGTGAATATTGTTCCAATTCTTAACTAAAAAAGTTGAGATCAACAAAATAAGAGTATGGGTTCTTTGTAGAGGTTACAGATTTGGTTTAATTTCTGGCTCTGTCACTCACCGGGTAAGTCCTTGAACAAGTTAATCAATTAACCTAAGGTTTAGTTCCCTCATATGAAACATTAGGTTACTAATAATACTTACCACACAGAACTCCTAGAGGAGGAAATGAAAAAAGGATAGAGTAGCTTTCTCCATGAAATTTGATAATCATTACTTAACCCACTTTACTATATATATATTTTTTTAGGCTAGTCAAGTGAAGCAATGGCAGTGAAGAAGGAACAAAGGAATCTGTAACTGGTTGTGATCAATTAGTTTTAGACACCACTACACTTGGATTGGCCAACCCTCTTCTACTCTTTACTTTCTTTTTTTTTTTTTTTTTGAGACAGAGCCTCAAGCTGTCCCCCTGGGCAGAGTGCCGTGGCATTACAGCTCACAGCAACCTCCAACTCCTGGGCTCAAGCGAGTCTCCTGCCTCAGCCTCCCAAGTAGCTGGGACCACAGGCGCCCGCCACAGCGCCCGGCTATTTTTTGGTTGCAGCTGTTGTTGTTTGGCGGGTCCAGGCTGGGGATTCGAACCCGCCACCTTAGGTGTACGTGGCTGGCGCCTTAGCCGGTTAAGCTATAGGCGCCGAGCCTACTCTTTACTTTCTTATTCCACAGCCTTCTCCTTGAAGTTGTCTCCAACTCACTGCTCTTGGTTTCAGCCACTCAAGTCCCAAACCCTTCTTTCTACCTAGCTTTTGAACATTGGGTTTTCTAAGCAGCTGTGAGTTTCTGCTTCTATTACTTCTGCAATGTATCTAGTCTATAATTAGGTTTTTTTTTCTTGAGACAGAATCTCACATGTTGCCCTCTATAGAGTGCTGTGACATCATAGTTCACAGCAATCTCAAACTCTTGGGCTTCAGTGATTCTCTGGCCTCAGCCTCCCAAGTAGCTGGGACTACAGGTGCCCGCCACAATCCATGGCTATTTTTTGGTTAGAGTTGTCATTATTGTTTGGCAGGCCCAGACTGGGTTCTAACTGGCCAGCTCCAGTGTATGTGGCCAGTGCCATAACTGCTGAGCTATAGGCACCAAGACTAACATTGTTTTTTTAAAAAAATTATGTTCAAAACTGTTTTTATAGTGGTAAAATAAACATAACATTTACCATCTTAACTTTTTTTTTTTGGAGACACAGTCTCACTTTGTCACCCTCAAGAGAGTGCTATGGCATCATAGCTCACAGCAACGCCCAACTCTTGGGCTTAAGTTATCCTCTTGCCTTAGCCTCTTGAATAGCTGAGACTACAGGTGCCTGCCACAATACCAACCTTTTTAATTTTTTTATTGATTTACTTATTTTATATTTTATTTATTTATTTATTTTCTTAAATCATAGCCATGTACATTAATGCAATTATGGGGTACAATGTGCTGGTTTTATATATAATTTGAAATACTTTCATGAAACTGGTTAACATAGCCTTCACCACATTTTCTTAGTTACTGTGTTAAGACATTAATATCCTACACTTGGCTCGGCGCCTATAGCTCAACCGGCTAAGGCGCCAGCCACGTACACCTAAGGTGGCGGGTTCGAATCCCCAGCCCGGACCCGCCAAACAACAATGACGGCTGCAACCAAAAAATAGCCGGGCGTTGTGGCGGGCGCCTGTGGTCCCAGCTACTTGGGAGGCAGAGGCAGGAGACTCGCTTGAGCCCAGGAGTTGGAGGTTGCTGTGAGCTGTAATGCCACGGTACTCTACCCAGGGGGACAGCTTGAGGCTCTGTCTCAAAAAAAAAAAAAAAAAATATCCTACACTTAATAGATTTAACATGTACCATTGTAAAATGCACCATAGGTGTGGTCCCACCAATTATCCTCCCTCCACCCATCCTCCCCTGTCCCCTTCCCTTTCCCCTTCATCTTGGGCTATAGTTGGGTTATAGCATTCATATGGAAGTGTGAGTGTTTATAAATTGGTTTCTATCACCCTCTGTAGAGTACTGTAGCGTCACAGCTCACAGCAACCTCAAACTCCAACTTAAGCTATTCTCTTGCCTCAGCCTCCCAAGGAGCTGGGACTACAGGCACCTACCACAACTCCCAGATTTTTTTGTTGCAATTGTTGTTGTTTAGCAGGCCTGGGGCTGGGTTCGAACCCACCAGCCTCTGTGCATGTGGCTGGCGTAGTAACCACTAAGCTACAGGTGGTGAGTCTGAGATTTTTTTTAAGAGATGGAGTCTTGGTCTTGCTCAGGCTGGGTTTCAAACTCATGGGCTTGGGGCAGAACCTGTGGCTCAGTGCATAGGGCGCCGGTCCCACATACCGAGGGTGGTGGGTTCAGACCCAGCCCTGGCCGAAATGCAACAACAACAACAACAACAAAAACAAAAATGATGCATGGATTTAAAAACAAACAAACAAACAAACAAACTCATGGGCTCAAGTAATCCACCCACCTCGGCCTCCCAGAGTGCTAGGATCACAGGTGTGAACCACTGCATCCGGCCATCTTAACCATTTTTAAGTGTACAATTCAGTGGCATTAAATACATTCACAATATTGTGCAACCATCACCACTACCTATTTCTAAACAGAAACTCTATAACCATTGCACACTAATTCTCACTCCCCCTACCCCAAATTCTAGTGATCACTATTTTCTTTTTTGTTGTGTTGTTATTTTATTTCTTTATTCTGCTTCTGCTAAGATTTAATTATTGCTGAATGAATGACCCAGCGTACTTAAGCAACTTTACTTTTTCAAAAAAGTTAACTTGAACCACACAAAAAAATGTTGAAAGTGTCCAACTACTATAAATTCAACATAAGCATTTAAATTCCGTTGGGATTTCTTAGCTGTAGTGTAGTTTCTGAAGAACCTCATATAAGTGCAATCATATCTGGTTTATCTCAAATAGCATGTTTTCAAAATTCATCCATTTGTATCATGTATCAAAATTCCATTCCCTTTTATGGCCACAAACACACACAGTAACCTAGGTCTACACAGGGTCAGGATCATCAATATCACTGTCCTCCACCTCCACTCTTGTTCCACTGGAATGTTGTCAGGAGCAATAACACCCATGGAGCTGCCATCTTCTATGATAATGAATGGTGTCTTCTGGAATATCTCCTGAAGGACCAGCCTGAAGCTGTTTTACAGTTAACTTTTTAAATAACTAAAGTAACGATTAAAAAGTAGAGTATATACTCAGGAGGTTGAGGCAGGAGGATTGCTTGAGCACAGGAATTCAAGATTAGCCTGGGGCACATAACCATAACAATACTCAAAAAAAAAAAAAGTTAAGCATACTAAGTACAAAAGCCAGTAACATGGTCATTTATGATCATTGTCAAGTATTCTTTTTTCTTTTTGTTAAGCAGGCCCAGGCTGGGTTCAAACCCACCACCCCTAGTGCACAGGGCTGGCGCTCTAACCACTGATCACCCAACCTATTATCAATGGGCACCCAGCCCATTATCAAGTATTATGTACTGCACATAATTGCACACTCTATGCTTTCACACAACTGGCTGTGCAGTATATCTGTGTACACCAGCATCATTACAAACACACACAAGTAACATGTTGGGCTATGATATTTCAATAGCAACATGATCACAATTAGGTGGTAAGAATTTTTCAATTCCATCATCTTATGTGACCATTATTGTATATTTGGTCTATAACTGACTGAAACATCATTATGTGGCACCTGACTGTATTTGTGAAGGTTTACTTCTTGTGGCGGGAGCCTGTAGTCCCAGCTATAGAAGAGGCTGAGGCAAGAGGGTAACTTAACTGGCTGACTCTATATTCTATGCCAGTATCACACTGTTTTGAGTATTACACCTTTGTAGTAAATTTTGACATTGGGAAGTGTGAGTCTTTCAACTTTGTTCTTTTTCAAGATTTTTTAGGTACTCATCATTTTTATGTAGATAAAATGAAGTTTTTATGCAGGTGAATTTGCGTATGTGGTAGACATGTTGAAAAGGGGGAAAACTGAAAACTTTTGTATCTCATAGTTCTCCACCTATGTCAAGATCCTGGTCAGATTGGTCAGCCTTGTATTCTTAGAAGTATAATGCAACTTGTGGTTAACTGTGGAAAAAATATAGACATGACATACGATACTTTAATTAAGGGGTATATAGGGAGGTACCCGTGACTCAGTGAGTAGGGCACCAGCCCCATATACTGAGGGTGGCGGGTTTGAACCCAGCCCTGGCCAAATTGCAACAAAAAATAGTCAGGTGTTGTGGTGGGCGCCTGTAGTCCCAGCTACTCGGGAGGCTAAGGCAAGAGAATTGCCTAAGCCCAAGAGCTAGAGGTTGCTGTGAGCTGTGACAACACAGCACTCTACTGAGGGCAACAAAATGAGACTCTGTCTTTAAAAAAAAAAATTAATGGGTATATAGAAAGCCCATTAGGGTACAATATTGGAAAGAAGATGGCATGAGGAGACCAGAATCAGGGTTCTAGTGACAACTCTGCATTTAAAAGCAGAGTGATTTACCAAGCCTCTTACACCTCTCTAAGGTTGTTCACTCTTTTATTTTCACTGATCTGTAAAATGGGGATTACACTACATGCCCTGTTTACCTCACAGGGATATATTGAGGCTTAAGTGACACAAAGTGTGCAAAGTGCTATAACACAGAAGCTATCATCATTCACACGACTGTTGATCATCGACCTCACCAGAGCTATGAAGCACTCTGCTCCCATCTTGATTAGCTGTTAGTAGAATTTTCTGGTCATAAAAGTTCACAGATACTCCAAGGTTCATCAGTAAGAGTTTGTCTGGCTTTAGTTGACAGCTTCTTAACCCCTCACTCTTCATGTCAACAACCAAGAAGTAGTAGTGTTCTATATAATATATTGCTTTAATCCATGTATTTATTTCATGCAGCCAAGGGTGAGGACCCTGTGAGAATCCTATAAGCCTGTGGGAGATGAAACTTACAGGCATCTGGGAAAATCTCTCATTCTATCTTCTGAACCTGAAAGGAAATATATTATTGCTGATTCATTTATGAGATTGCCTTTGGCTGGTGAAATAGTTAGAGCTAGTCACAACAGGAGGCCTTTTTAAAAAGACAAAATAAGCAAAAACAACAAAAGCCCTCCCCATTAGCTGTTGGTTTCACTTGTAAGCAATTACCAGGACTCTGGCAGCAAGTTGTTTTGGGGCCCTCTTGACAGGATTCACATGCAATCCACAGAAGGTAGAAAGAAATCTCTTCATCTCTGCATGTTAATTAAGGAGGACAGATGGCCCTGTGATTATTCAACCATATGTAGGTCAAGACTAAATGAATTAATAAGCAACTTAATTCTCAGCCACCTCCAAGAGCTTATGGGGCATCTATGAACAAACAATTGTCATAGTATCCTGGGAAACAGGAGATGGGGGTAGGGAGAGGGGCTAAATTTCCCTCATAGTGCACTAAGTTCCACGGCTTAGGAGGGACATCTTAGTCTCATACCACACTGTCTTCTACATAATATTTAGGATGTTAAAATGAGTCAAAAGTTTTAAATCTTAGTTATCCCCGTATAAACTGTGTAACTATAGCCCAGAAGGTTTCTTTTCAAAAAATTTAAGCTCTCCTTAATTGATCATTTCAGGACTGAAAAGCAAAGGAAGTAGAGCCTACCCAGAGAGAGAAATGTGACAAACAGCAAGAGCTGGGCCAAAGGAGGGTCAGGGAACAAGTTCTAAAAGGGCTTGGAGGAATAGGAGGCTGCGGTGGCTGGGACTGCTGGTGGCAGAGCCTGATCTGGACTTGAAGAGCCAACTTGGGAGAAAAGGGGGTCCGTTACAATTTTGAGTGCAAGGCATACAAGGGGCAGTAATCAAGCCAGTGTGAGCAGAGGAGACAGATGATGCATGGAATTATGGGGGATCAGTGGGTACAGGTGATTAGCAGCAGAGTCCTGGATGGCAGCAATGCTGAGGTCTTACAAAAGAACTGGTCTTTTCTCCTCTCAGTGTTCCTGCCTGAGTCCACAGAATGGAAATTTAAATCCCTTTAGGTGTTTATGTTGGGAAAAGAAGTTTCTTCCCTCCTTCCTACTCTTCCCCATGTGTGACTGACTGGTATGGTTGGCAGAAGAACTGAGCTGCCCTGCTCAGCTTCCAAGTCCCTGTGGAGCTGACACATTTTCCCACTTCATGTCTTCTTCGTCTTCTATGTGGTGAGCCGCTTGCCTCTGAGGAAAAGGCCTGCATTTGCCCAGCTGTCTCTGGATGGCAAGTTTAATTCTCTGAGCAAAGGGCTAAGTATTAAACCCAGCTGTCAAATCTAGCATCACTGGTAGTAAGGTAGTTTGCTCACCTTCTGCCCGACTCCTAGATATATCTGAGTTCATGTAGTAGAGAGCCGAACAGGAACGGAAAGAGCATCATCATTATCACCTGCTTACTTAAATTCCCAACACCCCAAAGTCTGGAAGAGATACACACTGAGTTGCTATACTATTTGTATAGTAAAACCAAATGTTTATACCACACATTTTCTTCTATGTGCTATTTGGGATGTTAAATTCAGCAGACAGTAATATATCTTAGTTTCTCAGCCTTGTGAAGCTTAAGAACTTTCTAAAAAATTATTTCTTTTAAAAATATACATACAACCCCAAATTCAAAGGGGAATAAGGTAAGTAGGCTTCTTCTCATCTATTCCTTCTGTTACCCATTCTTCTCATAAGCAACCATTTTATCACTGTCTTATTTATCCTTGTAAGAAAATTCTGGGCCAGGCACGGTGGCTCACTCCTGTAATCTCAGCCCTTGAGAGGCCCAGATGGGTGGACTGCCTGAGCTCACAGGCTGGAGATCAGCCTGAGCCAGAGTGAGAGCCGTCTCTAAAAAAAAATTGCCAGCGTTGTGGTGGGCACCTGTAGTCCCAGCTACCTGGGAGGCTGAGGCAAGAGGATCACTTGAGCCCAAGAGTTTGAGGCTGCTGTGAGCTAATGCACCATGGCACTTTACCAAGGGTGACCAAGTAAGACACTATCTCAAAAAACAAAAAAAAAATTCTGTTTATATACAAGCACTTATGTGTAATATTTTTAACCAAAAAAATTCTAGACACAATGCTGTATGCCTTGTATTTTCATTTGCTATATCTTAGAGATTATTCCTTATTAACTATTGTCATACTTCATGGAACTCCATCATATGGCCATAGTCTGTCATTGGATACTCAAGTTGTTTATAATCTTGTTCTATTCAAAATGACTATATTTGTATGTCATTTTTCACATATAAGCGAAGATTACATTTGCAGGGTAAATTCCTAGAGGTAGAATTGTTAGGTCAAATGGTAAATGCACTCAAAAATTTTATTTATTTATTTATAGACAGAATCACTCTCTCTTTGTGTAGCTCTGGGTAGAGTGCCCTGGTGTCACAGCTCACAGCAACCTCAAACTCTTGGGCTCAAGAGATCCTCTTACCTCAGCCTCCCAAGTAGCTGGGACTATAGACACCTGCCACAATGCCTGCTAGTTTCTATTTTTAGCAGAGATGGAGTCTTGAACTCTTGAGCTCAGGCAATCTATCTACCTTGGCCTCTCAGAGTGCTAGGATTACAGGCAGCGCTCAAAATTTATAAAGGTATTGTTAAATTTTCAATCATAGAAGATTTGTACCAACTTATACTCCTATCTACACTGGCTATTGTATTTCCAAATATGATTCCCCTATGACTTCTGATCCCTTTCTAACTGTAAGAACTCTAGTAGCAAATTTGAATTTTAAAGAGGCTAATGAAGCAATAGGAAGTTTCTAGCTGTGGCTACTAGCATTCATCTGCTGTCTCAATAGGTACACATTGTCATCAGAGGTATTAGACAAAGAAATTGCTATACTTAATGTCTTGAATTCTCTCAGGGACTTAAGAGAATTATAAAGGAAAGGAACACAGGTGGCAGTTGACCTACTTAACTCTCTGGTATCACTTTGGACCTACTTAAAATAGGAGTCATGTGGAACACAAGGGAGGAGATTCATAAAGTACATGCTATTTATGGTACATGTAAAATAATTACACCAACTTAAAAGCAATCTTTTGAGTAATTTTGAAATTTGAGAGCAATTTTAATAGCATATAGTAGACTAGAACCAAGGAAGTTAAAGTGAATTAATGCTTTCTTCTCACCTTCCCTTTACATATAGCCTTGCTAACCTTCCTGCTGTCCTCCATAGAGGGTCCCTTCCGGGATCATTTTGCCACATGATAGAGCTTTTCTTGGCTCATACTACATGTTGTAAAATTACCCCTTCTCTCCCAAATAAAGTTCTTTTCCCTCAGTGCCTCATTTTTTATTCACTCTCAGAATATAGGATCTGAAGAATTAATTTTCACCTGAGTGGCTAATTTTTTAAAATTCTCTAAAGTAATTCTCAAAAAGTTCTAAGTTGAAATCTAAATTTTTCATCATTTTAAGTAGTTGCAAAGGTCATAATTTCTAGCATATTATAAACACCAACATTTCAAGTTAAAATTTTAAATATAAATTTAATTAAGTGAATCCAAATAAAACATGTAGATCCACTTTTTAAAATGAGTTTAATATATTTAAACTCCTTAACATTTAGAAAGCTTATACTTTTCTTTTTTCTCCTTGAGTTATTACAAATATGTACATGTATTAATACATAATCGATAAATACAAACATATATACATTTTGGTAATTACTAAACATAAGTAGTAAATTTCTTTCTATCTTTCTTTCTTTTTTTTTTGAGACAGAGCCTCAAGTTGTCACCCTGGGTGAGTGCAACGGCATCACAGCCCACAGC
>NW_003852488.1:6215413-6220664 GCF_000181295.1 Otolemur garnettii | reverse complement strand
CCACAATACCTGGCTATTTTTTGGTTGCAGCCATCATTGTTGTTTGGTGGGCCCAGGCTAGATTCAAACCTATAACCTTAGGTGTATGTGGCTGGTGCCTTGGCCACTTGAGCCACAGGTGCTGAGCCAAGTAGTAAATTTCTTATTATTTTTAGTTAATATGAGCTCCTGTAACAGACTTCAAAATCTTCATGGCTTAATAATACTATGTATAATAAAAAAAGATTTCTTGATAATATAGAGTACCAAAACGGACTAGGTGGTAATTCAGGGACACATCTCAGTGCTCTATATAGCTTCCATGTAGCTGAAAAAGAAAAGAATGAGCTTGGAGATGGCACATGGCCAGGTCTGGAAGTGGAGTCCCTTACTTCCCTTGCCTTCCAAAACCCAGAACCAATTATATTTGCAAACCTGAAACAGAAGGCAGACAAGAATGCAGTCTAGCATTCTAGAAATGGATTGGGTAAACATCTTGATAATCTTGGCCACAAATTTACTGGAAATATGTGTCTTGAGAAGAACCATGATCCAACTTTTAAAATAAATCTAATGAAAAAGAACACTTTAGTCTGCTAAAAACAAACCTGGCAGCTATTTTAAAAATAATATATTTTGTAAATAAAAAGTAGAAAATTTTGAACATTTTAAAATGAAGACTCATAGTAATTGTAATACATATTTTATATGAATTGACAAAAATATGTTCTAACTCCCTCATTGAATAATACACTGAACACTTGCCAAAAAATACAGTTTTATCCTTAACAGAAATATTATGGAAAAAAAAAAAGGCTGGATATGGTGGTTCAGGTTTGTTACCCTACCACTTTTAGAGGCCAAGGCAGGAGGCTTGCTTGCAGACAGGAATTAGAAATCAGCCTGAGCAACATAATGAGACCCTATATCTACAAAAAATAGAAAAATTAGCTGACACATGCCTGTAGTCCTAACTACTTAGTCTGAGGCAGGAGGACCATTTGAGCCCAGGAGTTTGAGGCTGCAGTGTAATATGATGATGCCAATTCACCAAGCCCAGGCAACAGGGCAAGACCCTGTCTCAAGGGGGGAAAAGAGAGAAAGAAAAAAGAAAAGATAAATAAATATATCTAAAAAAGGGAAATTCAGCAAGTCTTATGGGTTTATGATAACTCAATGAATCATTAAGAAGATTTCACCTATGTGTGGCCCATACAGCTTGAATAACTAGAGCAATATTTGGGATGGGTAATGGAAATGCCTTTCTTTTATAAAAAGAATATTTGGCACTTGGGAACATTCAGATGAATCAATTTTAGAAAAGAATACTTATGGAAGTTGAAGATCTGGAAATTGATTCCTTTAAAATCATCTTTGCCTATATAATTGCCTCTGAAAGTATTTATGTATCTATCCCTGGGCATACCCCCAATTTCAGACTGCTATGTTATACCATACTGCCTTGACAGCCCAAAGGAGTTTCTAAAGGTGGGAGTTTTTTGACAAACCAGGAAGATATTTTCATGCTTTCCTTTGGGCTTTAAACTATACAGAGGTTCATTCAAAAGAACTTTTAACAGAATACTAATAGAACTGAAGCTTTGTTCAGGAGCAAGAATGTCTCAAAAAGAACACAATAATCCCCTCTGTCTATTGTATGAAGTTTTAAAAACCAAGCAATATCAAATATGTTTGACTATTACCACATTTCAATCTCATACACAGTTCTGGTACCTGAATGATGACTAAAAGAACTTCTAGATACATCCTGCCTCCTATCCAGGCTCTTATGCATTTTACCTTGTTAGCACTGGTGATGCTGTTTGAAATAAGTTGCATGTGTTATGCTTTTATAGTTTAAAGATTTATGCAAAACATTACAGTACAGGGAGTCCTAAAAGTTGCACCTAAAGTTTCTATGCAAGATAGAACAATTAAGTTCACAAACTCATCCCAGAAAAAAGTGCTACATACCCCTTTGGTGAATAAGACTATGGTCACCTTTGAGATGCTCCCTTTGGGAAGCTATGCACCAACACCAGTGCCTCGTCCATCTTTCAAAGCAATTTTTTTTTTTTTTTGACACAGGGCCTCAAGCGGTCTCCCTGGGTTGAGTGCCATGGTGTTACAGCTCACACAACCTCAAACTCTCGGGCTGAAGTGATTCTCTTGCCTCAGCCTCCCAAGTAGCTGGGACTACAGGCACCCACCACAGCACCTGGCTATTTTTTGTTGCAGTTGTCATTGTTGTTTGGTGGGCATTCAAACTTGTCAGCTCTGGTGTATGTGGCTGGCACCCTAGCTGCTTAAGCTACAGGCGCTGAGCCCCTTCAAAGCAATTTTGGAACTTCTTTTCTGGAATAGCCATCAGAGCTGTCATTGTATGTCAGACAACTAAGTTTGCAAACTCATCCTTGAAACAGTGCTGTGTATCTGATTGTTGACTATCCCTATGATCACTAGATGGCCCAGGGAATCCTCAAAGGTGACTGTAGTGATACTGCAAAGAGGTGGCCAACAAAGACAGAATATTTTGTGATTATTTTGTAAAATTTTGCAATGAGTATTTGGTAAATAAGGGTAGCTACAATTTCCCATTTTCCCTAAGATATGGTGAACACAGGGGGGCTTTTGAGACACCCTGTATATGTGCCAGATGTCAGGAATAGTTAATTTATTTTATTTATTTTTTTGAGAAAGAGCCTCAAGCTGTTCCCTTTGGTACAGTGCTGTAGCATCACAGCTCACAACAACCTCCAACTCCTGGGCTCAAGTGAGTCTACTGCCTCAGCCTCCCAAGTAGCTGGGACCACAGGCGCCCACCACAATGCCTGGCTATGTTTTGGTTGCAGCCATCATTGTTGTTTGGCGGGTCCCGGCTGGATTTGAACCCGCCACCTTAGGTGTATGTGGCTGGCGCCTTAGCCACTTGAGCCACAGGCGCTGAGCTGCAATAGTTATTTTAGATGGTAGGATTTCATATGACTTCTTTCCTTCCTCCTTACTTTCTCTTTCTTTATGACTATAACAGTAACTAAGATAGACAGGATACTTGACCTCTATTTATAGCTGAGAAGATAATAAAATATAAATATGTAAAGATAAAGTTTTTCTAGAATTGTAATATCCCTGATTTTTTTACCCTGAAAATGTCCTTATTATGATTAGTTAAGCTGTTGCTATATCAGTTCAGCACAATTTAGGCACTAGTGATTTAAATAATATAGTTGAAACTGGAAAATATAGAAAGTATGAAAAGCTTCAGGAATAGTCATTAAAAACTGGAGATTTTGCTAATATACCTTAAAGGGATTACAATGGTATTAAATTCATCTCAATACATTCATGCAAAAATTGTATATAATCTAAAATGTCAAGAAATCCTGAAAGCAAAATTTTACTTAGTATCCTAATGCTATACAGAATATGAGTAATTCCATCCAGGCTTTCAAACAGCCTATACTTCAATGTTTAAAATGATAAAACTTGTGGTTTATGAAAGTGTAGAACAACAATAAAGCAGGTGGGAGAGCAAGATAATTTGGTGGTCTGAGAAGCTCTGCCTGTGGCCTGGCTAAGCCAGCTTTCTTTCAGTGACAAGTAGACACCAATGTTACCTGCTACTTCCACAATGCTCAGAGTATGTGTTGGACACAGGCCTTAACAAAAAGTAGAGGAAAAAGCTGGCACAAATTTTACCTGTAATAAAAATGACTTAAAGAGCAAAAATAAGATAACTTCTCTGGGTAGGAGATAAATTATTGTTAGTGTTGTTATCTAAGACAAAAGTTATTAAAATTTCCCAAGCAGGGCAGCGCCTGTTGTTCAGTGGGTAGGGCGCTGGCCCCATATATCAAGGGTGGAGGGTTCAAACCCGGTCCAGGCTGAACTGCAACAAAAAATTAGCTGGGCATTGTGGCGGGCACCTGTAGTCCCAGCTACTCGGGAGGCTGAGGCAAGAGAATCACCTAAGCCCAGGAGTTGGAGGCTGCTGTGAGCTGTGTGAGACCATAGTACTCTACGGATGGCAATAAAGTGAGACTCTGTCTCTAAAAAAAAAAGAAAAAAATTCCCAAGCAGACTTTAAAAAGTGAATATAAATATGGTTTCTGAAATGCAGAATTGAATTTCAGACTTGAAAATGAATGTGAGGGTGAGGCAGTGATGGAAGTGTCACTGAGCCTAGCAAAGGCCATGAGAAGGCAGATTTTCATACCCTGCTCAGGAACTGGGTACTTTAGATGAGGCAGAAGTATATCATAGTGATGCTGGGAAAGCATAATTAATAAAATTGTTAACCAAATAACCAAAGGGAAAGTGTTAAACGTGAGGCATTAAGATATTTCAGATTGGGTGGCGCCTATGGCTCAGTGAGTAAGGCTTCAGCCCCATATACCGAAGGTGGTGGGTTTGAACTCGGCCAAACTGCAACAAAAAATAGCCAGGCATTGTAGCAGGCACCTGTAGTCCCAGCTACTTGGGAGGGAGGCTGAGGCAAGACAATAGCCTAAGCCCAGGAGTTGGAGGTTGCTGTGAGCTGTGTGACGCCATGGCACTCTACCGAGGGTGATAAAGAGAGACTCTGTCTCTTAAAAAAAAAAAAAATAAAGCCCTGTAACTTAGAGGAGGCCAGGATTCAGTTCATATTGCTATCAAATAAGCTAATCTGTCCCTAGAGTAACAGTTATTAAACTTATTTGAGGCTGGGTGCTGTGGCTTATGCCTATAATCCTGATACTCTGGGAGGCCTAGGTGGGTGGATCGCTTGAGCTCATGAATTCGAGACTAGCCTGAGCAAGAGTGAGACCCCTGTCTCTATCAAAAAAAAAAAAAAAAAAGGAAAACTGTGGCAAGAGGGTGGTTTGATCCCAAGAGTTTGTAAGCTACAACACCATGGCACTCCACCAAGGGTGACAAAAGTGAGACTCTGTCTCAAAACAAATAAACAAACAAAAAACATATTTGAGATTAAATCCCAGTAGGCATCTGACCAAAGCTATGGATTCTCTCCAAAGAAATTACAGACAATACTAAATTTTGGGTTTCACTGACCCTTCTCTTCAAAGTCCATCCATTAACTCATTAAAAGCCTGCAATTTTGGCTTGGTGCCTGTGGCTCAAGTGGCTAAGGTGCCAGCCACGTACACCCAAGGTGGCGGGTTCGAATCCAGCCCAGGCTGCCAAACAACAATGACGGCTGCAACCAAAAAATAGCCGGGCGTTGTGGCGGGCGCCTGTGGTCCCAGCTACTTGGGAGGTGGAGGCAGGAGAC
>NW_003852488.1:6208422-6211919 GCF_000181295.1 Otolemur garnettii | reverse complement strand
GCGAGTCTCCTGCCTCAGCCTCCCAAGTAGCTGGGACCACAGGCGCCCGCTACAATGCCTGGCTATTTTTTGGTTGCAGCTGTCATTGTTATTTGGCAGCCCAGGCTGGATTTGAACCCGTCACCTTAGGTGTATGTGGCTGGCGCCTTAGCCACTTGAGCCACAGGCGTCAAGCCAGAATAAGGATTTTGAATGGAAACATTTTTAATGTTGTCTTTTTATTTAATAAAAATGAAAAGGACTTAAATAAATTTTGGGCAGGCCATTTAGATTTTTAGTCAATGATGTTTATCTTTTCATTAAATAAAAAAAATGCTTTTATTTACTTGAGCTGTACGTTCAAAATTTCTTTAAGGAGTACACTTTTAAAAAAATTTTTTTTTTTTTGCTGTTTTTGGCCAGGGCTGGGTTTGAACCCACCACCTCCAGCACATGGAGCCAGCATCCCACTCCTTTGAGCCACAGGTGCCACCCTAAAAAAAAATTTTTTTTAACCAAAAAAAGTACACCCCAGCGGCTCCTGTGGCTTAATTAAAGGACTAAGGTGCCGGCCCCATATGCTGGAGGTGGTGGCCCCAGCCAAAAACTGCCAAAAAAAAAAAGTACACCCCATGTCAAATATAAACAAAATTAGAAGGCAAAGGGTTAATATTCTTCATAAGTTAAAGAAAGCTTTACAAATTAATCAGTAAGAGAGAATCACTCAAAAAGTAAAACATAAAGGATATGATAAAGCAATATACAAATAATACAGGTAATAAAAACTTGTCACTCATTAGTGACCTGATTAAAATGATGACATCTAATAATGACATTAAAATAGTATTTTTTGCTTCTCAGTCTAACAAAGAGGAAGATTTATCATAATTAGTGTTGATAAGGATGTAGGGAAGCAGGCACTATGGTGAAAGTGTGAACTGTGCAGCCTTCCCAGAGGGACTTAAATGGGGATATCATTCTACTTAAAATTTCAACTTGTAGGAACTAGGGAATAACTTCAAGTTTATACACAAAGATTTATTTGTAAGGATATTATTAATTAAATTATTACTTGTAATAGTCAAAACCTGGCCACAGCTGAAGTTCAACAGTAGAAAATTAGCTAAATAACAATGGTGTATTTACATGCTGAAATACTAGCAAAAGTCATGATACAGAAATATTACTGACATTATAAAATCTCCAACTCCATAAAGTGAAAAATGCAGGTTATAACACTAAATATATAGCATGATACCAATTTTGTTTATCTTTTTTAAAATAGTACTTTATTTTCTTTTGTGCTTTTCTAAACTTCCCAATGTACATGTATTACTTTTAAAATAAAAATATAATGAAATTACTAATACATATCATAAAACTCAATTACTATATTTTCATTTAAAATATACAATTTTCCAATCAAAATTACACTGGCATATTTAATTGGGTAGAAATATCTTAGGTTAAATATAGGTTTCAATATAACAAAAAGATACTGAGAAAAAATTTAGAACATTTCAAGAGACCTCTTAAAACTAATAAGCATGGTTTGGAATTTTCTCCTCAAAAAGTCAGAACTACAAACTCATTTAAGAAAACACTTAAGGATTTATTATTCTATCCCACTGCTTGTTATGCATCCTCTTTACAACATCTTGAAATAAAATTTATTTTCTGAAATTTGACTATTTCCTAAATTTAAAGCATCAAAATGACCCCTAAAATAATAAATATTATAACACTTCAGATTATCATTTATGCTTGAGAAATAACTTAATGAAACCTATTTACTAATGAACAGCCCATTTACCCAAAAAAGGTTATATATATTTCAATGTTTTATAAGAATAAAACATCCAGTCTATTCAGAAAGAAAATAATGAACTTAGTGTACTGAAACTAGATACTTCTGCCAATACAAGAAAATACCTGTAAATCATGTTGGACTCAATAAAAAGGATAAAAGTTTATAACTGAAACTTCATTCACAAAATATAATGGTCTTCTACCAACAGAATTTGAATATTATAACTTTTCAACTATATTCTAAATAATTAAAAATCAATTCAAATAATTCAGAATAAGTGCTTTATTTTTTAAATCCCACAAAAAGTGAAACTATCATTTACATCAGTTGCAATAGCAATAAAAATTAGAAATCAATTTGCTCTTGAAAACCTTGAAAACCTTGAGCATAAAACAAAATTAAAAGAAACAAAAAGAAAAACTAAGTACTCTTATCTTATTGAAGATAATCCAATCTAACTGCTTGTGACATAACTACTTGCAGATGTACAAACAGTAGATGCATTCAAAACAGTGCAAGATTTAATTTAGGACGATATTCCAACCAATCCCAATGTACTTTTTAATTACTTGTGCAAGTTTATATGAAATCACAAAAATAAATCTCTCCTAATATGTAACCAGCTTATGCTAATTCAGAAAACTCCATATTAACATAACAACTGTAGAAATAGTGACATATGACTTTAGGGGAAAAAAAAGTAAAACCTAAGATCAAAAGTGTGCATACGTCAATGTAACTACAATCTTGCTATATAGTTCTACTTTTGTAAAAAAAAAAAAAAATCCTTTAAACTATTTGTCTACAAGAAAAACTAAATACACATTTCATATTCTTTTTTGAATTTAAAAAATATATACGTAATCTTCCTTTGTTTTTAATAAGTTCAAATAGTAGTAATAGAATTAATAGTGGGGTAACTGGATTCTTTAGATAGCTCTATAGAAGAGATGAATACAACATACTATATCTTCTTTAAGAAGTATGAGCTGAAATGTTAGGCATTCCTTATATTGTTTTTTAATATTTAAGGAATGCTGTTCTTGTAAACAATGAATTTGAAAAAGAAATTTGAGATAAAAATATATTACTAGAGGTTTTCTATAAAAGGTCACCAAAACTATCCTTGTTTGTAAAATCAGGGAAAAATGTTTTTAGAATTTATCTGCCTTGAAAAAAATGCTACCACTTTTCTTCCTTTTTTTTTCTGATTATCACAATTAAACATCAGAAGATTTTTCCCAAATAAATAGTAACGTAAATGTTGATTTCAAGAACAACTTTTTTAAGAGTCTATTTCTCAGGCATTTCACCATTGGTTGAGACTGGGGCAGCACTGTTCTGTTGTAAATTGTCACTGGACTCCTGGGAAGCATTCCTTCTGGGAGAGTTTATTGGGACCTGAAGCAGACTGGCAGATGCAGGCTTAGCGGCATTTGGTGGCTTCATAGAGGAATTAGATGGAAGTCTATGACGATTATTCTCCTCAGCAGAAGTAGGTGAATGTCTTTTTCTTCCAAATTCCTCACTAATAGGGGGCTGCAAATCATGAAAGACAACATAGTGGACAATTTTACTGTTTTTCTTCCCTTCAAAATCTAAGGCCAGGCTTGGCGCCTATAGCTCAACCGGCTAAGGCGCCAGCCACATACACCTAAGGTGGCGGGTTTGAATCCCCAGCCCGGACCCGCCAAACAACAATGACGGC
>NW_003852488.1:6195152-6207505 GCF_000181295.1 Otolemur garnettii | reverse complement strand
AGTCCCAGCTACTAGGGAGGCTGAGACAAGAAAATCACTTGAACCCAGGACTTTGAGGTTGCTGTGAGCTAAGATACCATAGCACTCTACCAAGGGTGACCAAGTGAGACTCTGTCTCAAAAAAATAAAAATAAATAATAAAATTCCCATGATAAGGAGAATGAGAGAATAATTGTTGTTACTCAATTTAAATATCCTCAAATATAAGAACCCATAAAGTTCCCAAATCCCCTCAGATTGCAAGCAGAAAGGGAGCAGACAGTGAACAGAAAGAAATAGTTAGCTTTTGGAGCTTTCTCAGTTATAGATTTGGAATCCAAAAACTGTTCACCACTGGACTGATATTTTTATTTGGAGCTTAAGATAAGACAGTAACCTCTTCCTCTAATATTAATTCTTTCTCTATATCTAATATCTCTTTCTGTAGTATTTGAAAGAGAAGGTCTGGGCTAGGCACAGTGGCTATAACCCTAGCACTCTGGGAGGCCAATGTGGGTGGACTGCTCTGACTTCACCAGTTCTAGGCCAGTCAGAGCAAGAGCAAGACCAAGACCTTGTCTCAAAAAACAGCCGGGTGTTGTGGAAGGCACCTGTAATCCCAGCTACCTGGGAGGCTGAGGCAAGAGAATGGCTTGAGACCAAGAGTTTGAGGTTGCTGTGGGCTCTGATGCCATGGCACTCTACCAAGGGTGACAAAATGAGACTCTGTCTCAAAAAATAAATTAATTAATTAATTAAATAAAAGAGGTCTGGCTCTGTGCCCATACCACAGTGGTTACAGCACCAGCCACATGCACCCAGGGTGGTGGGTTGGAACCTGGCCCAGGCCAGCTAAACAATGACAACTGCAACAAAAAATAGATAGGCGTTATGGTGGGCACCTGTAGTCCCAGCTACTTGGGAAACTGAGGCAAGAGAATCGTTTAATCCCAGGAGTTTGAGGTTGCTGTGAGCTTTGACACTACAGCACTCTACTGAGGGCAACATAGTGAGACTCTGTCTCAAAAAAAAGAAAAAAAAGGTCTGAATTCTTAGCTTCAGATAGGCAAGAGTCACAGTTACAGAGTAAGAATGTCTTTGTGACACAACTGGCTAGGCCACTACAGAAAAATAGCACTTAATTCTAGAGACATAGGTACATCTATTAATATTATCTTCATCCCTGAGGTATCAACTCCATTTACACAAAACAATAAGACAATTTACAACACTGAGCAGTGATGGACTTAATCCTTTCTTTTATGTCTCTTTTCAACTTTTACTCTTTTCTTCTTTTTTTATTTCTTTTGCTTCTCTTCTTCCTCTTTTTTATCTTCTTAAGTTCTTCTTATTCTTTTTATTAGTGCTTTTCTTTTCCTTTTGCATCAAATGATTATAGCCTACTCTCCTGCCTGCACATAGCATTCTCACCTTAATTTTATTATGAAAGAAGTCCAAATCTGTGTCGATACATGTTATGGAAATGATACGGATTTTAAAAAGCCATTAAAAAGTGACAAGTTTTCACATTGTTAGTAAGAAATCAGTAGCATGTCTATATAGAGTTACTAAATCCATAAAATGTTAAATTACAGGGGTATATCAAAATTAAAGAGATGTTAACATTTGAGAAATCTCAGTGAACAGATTATATGAGAACTCACTTAAACTATATTTGTACCTGTTTCAAATTTTTATTTTAAAAGTGAAAAGCTAAATTTTAACAATAAAAAGTTTTAAAAATTGTAAAATTAAAGGTAAGAAAGTCATTGATTAGAAATCAGGATACATGGATAATAAAATAGAGGAAAAGGACTTAAAACTTACATCAACACGGAAGTCTTCTAACCTCTTGAAACTACAGAGGTATTCCTGAAGTTTTGGGTCAACAGACTGTGTTTTAGATTGAGAATATTTCAGATAAGCCCAAAACTTTTCTAGTCCATACAGCTGACCTAATAACAAAGAAGAACATATATTATAAATTATATAGAATATTAAAAATGATTTATATTAAACATGATCCTACCAGCAATAAACCATCTGTCTTCCACTATATATTTCGTCTAGATCTTGAGAATAAGACAGGGAATGAATTAACAATAATGGCAGCTAACATTTATTGAGCATTTGTTATGTAATAGGTATTAAATGATTTATTATGTATCAAATGAATTTGAGCAATATACAACCCAAAAGTAGATGTGCTCTTATGTATATTATAGATGAGAAAACTGAACCTTGTAAGGTTAGGTAATTTACCCAAGGTCAGAGAGCTATTAGGTAGTCAAATGAGATTCTGCCTAGGAATCTGACCCAGAGGCTGCAGTCTTAACCACTGTGCATTCTGCATAAAATTTTCATATAATAGAATATCAATGAATAGCCATGCTTGTCAAAGGGATAACAACAACATACGCCTCCGTAAAGGAAATACTTAATAGTAGTTATTTTCCAATACCTCACAGGAAGGGCCTTCTTATTAAATGGTGGCCCATCCTTCATCAAGAACCATAACAGTGACATGAAGGTCTTAAGTTGAGGTTTGTTTGCCCTTAAGAAAACAACTATGAACTCCTTCTTGACTTATTGACAGACTCAGGTTTACAATTTCCAAATAGAGTAAGTTTTATTGTTGTTTATTTACCAGATTCATAGTCCTTTTTGGTTTCTTCTTGGAAATCCTTAAAAATTTCTTGTCTGAATTTTTTTTCCAGTCCATAACTATAAAACCTGAACAGACATTCTAACCCATACCTGTAGAAAGAAAAGGTTACATAATAAAATTTTTGCTATACGAATATAAATATAGCTAGCTATATTACTACAAGCAAACATAGCACAGATAATCCTAACCATAAAATTTTAGTACACAGATTTTTAACTAAGGTCGTAGTTAGTAATCCACAGCTGGCTTTGCTGTTTGTTGAGTCAGCCATGGAACATTATGAAGGTGTGCGTAGAGCCTGCAGAATGAGAGGTAGCCCAAGAGGCAAAGACCAGAATTCAGCTTCTGTAGATGTAGAGAGTATCTATTCCTGGTATTTCTGAAGAACTGGTCGAAATATTTAGTGTCAAATTGGAAATGTTTTTGATTTTTTCCAAGCCAAAATGTATAATGGTGTGTTTGTACATGGTATGAAATACTCCTCAACATAGTATCTGCTGAAAGATTCACTCTAGATAGATAAAGAACTCTTATGCCCTGGACCCCAAGTGTGGTTGATGCATTCAACAATACTGGTATGAACCTAATTAAATAGTTCCTAACAAAGTCTCCATAGATTAGTTATAAAATACAATTAGTAGCAAATACAAAAAAAAGCTATGATCACTACAGAAATCAGAAAACAAATTTCCTTGTTTCTTCATATAATTACCTAGGGAAACTGGGACAAGTTCTGAACAGTGCATCAGCAAACCATACTGCTCGACCTTCAACAAAAGGTAATGAGCAGAATCCATGAGAGTGGACAAGGCCATTAAGACAGCAATGAAAGTACCATGTCTGACTCAACTAGATACCACAATGATGACTCACTTGGAATTCTAAGTCACTGTGGGTGCCTCCATGGAATAAAGATTAAAACTTCTTTGGCTGGCTGTTCACAGCAAGCAGAGCATGTATGTTACTCTCTTATAACCAGCTTATTAACAAGATGGAAAGTGATGGTTGGTCCCAAAAGAATAAATAGGCTCTTAGCAAGCTACCAAGAGAAATTTAAAACTTCCAAACTACACATCCACACTCTAACCTGGGTCCTCAGGCTTTACTAGCTTTAAGTGATGCTGTTAGTTGAGGAGGACATTAAGGACTAAAGAAACAACAGCTCAGAATGACATTTTGCCTTGAGATTCATCTTATGGGATCAACTATACTGATATTAGTGGTTCTCAGCCTTGATCACAAATTAGAATCATCTGAGTTTTTAAGCATACCTATGCCCAGATTCCGGTCCAAATCACTGAAATCAAAATCTTTGGAGGGTGAAGTCTATTTTCTTTTATTTTTCCAAGACAGAATCTCACTATGTCACCCTTGGTAGAGTTCCATGGCATCACAGCTTACAGCAACCTCCAACTCTTGGGTGTAAGCGATTCTCTTGCCTCAGCTTTCCAAGTAGCTGGGACAGGTGCTTGCCACAACGCCCGGCTATTTTTTTGTTGTAGTTGTTTAGCTGGCCCAGGCCAGGTTTAAACCTGCTACCCTTGGTGTATGTGGCTGGTGCTGTAACCATTGTGCTACCAGCACTGAGCTGAGGGTGTAGTCTAGAGGTCTCCATTCTTTCTTTTTCTCTGTCTTTCTGGAGAAAAATGTTTCAGTTTTTTTTTGTTTTTTTGTGTGTTACAGGATCTTGCTCTGTTTCCTGGGCTAGTGTACAGTGGTGTCATCATAACTCAGTCTAGCCTCAAACTCCTCTAGCAATCCTTTTGCCTCAACCTTTCCAGTCGCTGGGACTACACTACCACACTCAGAAAATTTTTGTGTTTTTTTTGTAGAGACAGGGTCTCACTACTGCCCAGATTGGACTCAGAACATGTAGTTCAGTATTAGTGTTCTCTAGCGTATTAAAGGACTAGTAGAAAAAAATGAGATTAAACAGGTGAGACAAGCAGTATGTCATGAGAAAGAAAACTTGCTTTTTTTGTTGTTGTTGTTCCTTGAGGAATCTTTTTTTTTTAGAGACAGAGTCTCACTTTATTATTGTCCTGGGTAGAGTGCCTTAGCAACACAGCTCACAGCAACCTCCAACTCCTGGGCTTAGGCAATTGTCTTGCCTCAGCCTCCTGAGTAGCTGGGACTACAGGTGCCCACCACAACACCTGGTTAGTTTTTTTGTTGTTGCAGTTTGGCTGGGCCGGGTTCAAATCTGCTACCCTCAGTATATGGGGCCGATGTCCTACCCACTGAGCCACAGGCACTGCCCTCCCTTGAGGAATCTTAATGACTGTTTTGGCTCTAAACATTCATCAATTTGGGATGTATATGCACATGCAGGGGAGAAATTTATAACAGTGAGGGCATGGGAGAGGAAAATCCTATCATTTCATTTAGCCCCTTATATAAGCCTTCTAAGATGGCTCCTAATGACCCTAACTCTTGCTTTTCTGACTTTGTGTAGTTCCCTCCTATAGTGTACCAGGGCTGTCTGTATAGACAATCCAGTATGGCAGAAGTAGACATACAGGTTATAAAAGACACTGAGCCTTCCATCTTGGATGCATTCTTTCTTTCTTAAACTACTCATTCAAGGTAACAAACCATGTTGTAAAATGCCCTGTGGGAAGGTGAATGTGTTGAGGAACTAAGGTTTCCTGCCAAGGGCCATGTGAATGAGATCCTCCAGCCCAGGTGAAGTCTTCATAGATTACAGCCCCATCCTAATACCTTGACTATAACCTCACTAAAGACCTTCAGCCAGAACTACCCAGCTAAGCAGTTCTTAAAGATTCAGAACTCTTAGAAGCTGTGGAATAATAAATGTTTGCTGTTTTAAACTTCTGAGTTTGGGGGGAAATTTGCTGTGAAGCAATAGAAAAATAGAAAATAAAAACTAGCCCTTCCCCCTCCAGTTACGTTTTGCTACTTTCACAGTTCAAAATCAGGTTACTTTAGTAATAGTTTTTAAAATTATTTTCTGAAAACTCCAAGTGTAAAAATATTTTAAAATATTTGACCTGTAATTTTCTTTTGCATCTTCCCAAGCAAGTTGTCTAAATTCCTCATACATTTTTTTATTGAAGTGATCTCTGAGGAAAAAGGACCAGAAACGAAAGAGGGTATTCATTTCTTGGGACTGACCAATTCCCAAGCGTTTTCTCTCTGTAAGAAGTTAAAATAATAAAACATTGTTTTATTAAACATACATTTTAAAGTCAGGATGACAGATATTTTATATAATTTAAAATGAAGAAAGATCAAACATATTAATCCTCAAAATGCATTTGGGTTTCTTCTAAATACAGGACAATGTTTATTTATTTTCTGACTCAATGTTGAAATTATAAACATCTGTCAATAGTACTAAGAAGAATATAAGAATATACTAAATTTTCTTTCTTTCTTTTTTGTTTTTAAGAAACAGAGTCTCACTTTGTTGCCCTCAGTAGAGTACCATGCTGTCACAGCTCACAGTAACCTCCAACTCCTGGGCTTAGGTAATTGTCTTGCCTCAGCCTCCCAAGTAGCTGGGACTACAGGTGTCTGCCACAATGCCAGGCTATTTTTTTGTTGCAGTTTAGCTGGGGCCCAGTTTGAACCCACCACCCTCAGTATATGGGGCCAGCACCCTATACACTGAGTCACAGGCGCTGCCCTAAATTTTATTTCTTAATGTGTATAAGCTTTAAAATATTTAATAAAGAACATAAATGTACATTAAGGTAATTATAAGTCTAAAAATCAAAAAATTTAATCTGACATTAAATGACATGATTTGGATTTCTTAAAATTATATTTTAATTTTAAATATAGCTGGATAAAGGACAAACATCTTACCACTTAGGCATCTTCGTCGATACTTGTGGTACACTTGTTGGGTAAAGCCATTTTCCTTCAAAAGTTCATGAGAAGGATGCTGGAACTTTGGGAATGAATGAGGAGTGCATCCATAACTTCCTACTAGTGGTGCACCTTCTGAAGGTGAAGCATTTGAACTGCTGTTTGAGGAGGGGGAAAAAAGCCTTCAAACTGAAATATCAAGAACCAAGTGTTTAAACCAATTTGTGCTTTTTCTTTTTCACTTTTGGGAGTCTGAGCAGAGGAAAAAGGCAGTAACTTCTAATACTCTCCTAAATTAATAGCATACAGATCTACATATCAAGTGCTATTTATGTTCAACATATAGTTTACATAATTCAGAAGCTGATTGAAAAAGTGAGGTCAGAAATTCTCAAACTAAAATAGTAAGTAGAAGCCCATAACTAAATAAACGATTCCTATTCCAGATCCATTATTAATCTAAATTCTCAAACTAGAATAAAGATTCTCAAACCAAAACAATAAGTAGAGGCAGTTAGCTGAATAGCTTATTCCTCTTCCAGATCTATTATTAATTTAGATTAGTATGGTACTGGGGGATTTTCAGCTTATCTTCAGCAATTTAGGTTAATGATATAAACTGAGGACATAGAAATGAAGGACAAAATCTGACACAAAGGCAAAACTTTATTATCTCAAAAATATACTCTCAACTCCACTTCTGAAATATCTCCTAAATCTATCTTTTCCTTTTCATCTGCATTCTATTATTCAAATGTAGGTTTTCTATTTTTTTTTTTTTTTTTTTTGAGACAGAGTCTCACTTTGTCGCCTTCAGTAGAGTGCCGTAGTGTCGTAGATCATGGTAACCTCAAACTTTTGGGCTCAAGTGATCCTCTTGCCTCAGCCTCCCAGGTACTTGGGACTACAGTTACCCACCACAATGCCTGGCTATTTTTAGAGACAGGGGGTCTTGCTCTTGCTCAGGATGGTCTCAAACCTGTGAGCTCAGGCAATCCACCTGCCTTGGCCTCCCAGAGTGCAGGGATTACAGGTGTGAGCCACCATGCCTGGCTCATTAAATGTGGATTTTCATCTCCTTTTACTTGAATTAACCAGTCTCCTTGTTTTTCCAGTCTCCCTCCTCTATCTTGTTACCAAAGTGATCTTCCTAAGACATTAATTTCAATCAGTGGCTCTCAAAATGTAGTCTGTGGACCACTGTAAGGTTCCCAAGAACCTTACAGAAAGCCTCCAAGAACAAAACTATTTTCATAACAATGCTAAAACACTGGCCTTTGCACTATGTTGACATTTGTACTGTACCACAAAAGCAATAGTATGTAAATCTGCTGATATGCAGCCAGGTACTATGGCTCACACCTGTAATTCCAGCACTCTGGGAGGCTGAGGCAGGAGGATCACTTGAGCTCAGGCATTTGAGACCAGCCTGAGTAACAGTGAGATTCCTTTTTACTAAAAATAGAAAAATTAGCTCAGTGAGGAGGGTACCTGTAGTCTCTGCTACTTGGGAGGCTGAGGCAGGAGAATCAGAGGAATTTGAGGCTGGGCTGATGCCATGGCCCTCTAGCCCGGACAACAGAGGGAGATTTTGTTTCAAAAAACAAATAACAAAAAATAAAGAAAAACCTCGGTGATGTGAATTGTGCCTGTGGCATCAAACTTTACTTCTAGTAATGGTATCCTTCACTGTTATGTATTTGAAATTAAAAAAAAAAATGCTAGTTTCAACTTAAGGTGAAAAATCAACTTTACAAAATTTTAATCTTTATATGTCTTTTGTGTGTAACAAAAAGGGAATGGAAGCTTTAC
The DNA here is from genome assembly GCF_000181295.1 of Otolemur garnettii. Classification (NCBI taxonomy): domain Eukaryota; kingdom Metazoa; phylum Chordata; class Mammalia; order Primates; family Galagidae; genus Otolemur; species Otolemur garnettii. The sequence goes on along the minus strand of NW_003852488.1, from coordinate 6,199,212 downwards.
AAGATAAAAATCTTCTAGAGGTATGTTTCACAATAATGTGATTATAGTGAACACTACTGAATTTTGCACTTAAAAATTGTTAAGATGGAAAATTTTATGTCATATACATTTTACAGAAAGCTTTTTAAATGGGATGGAAGCACATACTTTTATGAGACATTAAAGTATAATGGTTGTCCTAAAGCAGCAGTTCTCAACCTGTGGGTCATGGACCCCTTTGGGGTCAAACAACCCTTTCACAGGGGTTGCCTAATATCAGATATTTACATTACGATCCATTAACAGTAGCAAAAATTACAGTTATGAAATAGCAACGAAAATAATTTTATGGTTGGAGGTCACTGCAGTATGAGGAACTGTATTAAAGGGTAGCAGCATTAGGAAGGTTGAGAACCACTGTCCTAAAGCAAAGCACTTGAGTGATAAGTCATGTGGTAAAACAGCTGCTTTTTTCATGGCACATCGCTTTTATTTAGTATCACTTTAAGAACAACCAACAAACAATGGTATTTGTTAGCTGTTTCCTTGAAAATGAACAAAATGGTTCTTTAATGTCAAGGGAAACAACTGAGTATTTGTTCCCAATAATAAAATTTGAGCTTTTAAGCAAAATTGAGAATTTTGTATTTGTCACTATGAGTTTAACAGTTACCACCAATACTTAAAAGACTTTTCTTACAAAATAAATTGTGACTTTTTTAGGAGTCTATGTGTGTACAAGTGTAGTAAAATATACCTTATATAATACTTATCATTTTAAGCATTACTCATAAGTGTATAATTCATTGGCATTAAACAATAACAACTCAAAACTTCGTTCTCAACAAGACTATTAAACAATAGTTACCCCAGCTCTTTACCCCTCCCCACATCCTCTATTAACTTCCAGTCTAATTTTGGTCTCTGAATTTCACTGTCTAAGGTACCTCATATAGGCGGAATCATACTTCATAAACTTCTGTGTTTAGTTTATATCAGCAGCCACTATATTTTCAAGGTCCATTCATGTTGTAGCATTCTTTTTTATGGTTGAATGTTTGTACTCTATTGCATGCAAACACCACATTGTGTTTAGCCAGTAATTTGTTGATGTTCTCACCTTTTGGTTATTATGAATAATCCTGCTGTGAGCACAAGCATACAAACATCTGTTTGAGTCCTTATTTAGATAGCTAAAAGTAGTATAACTGGGTTATATGGTCCTATGTTTTAACATTTTAAGGTAACGCCAAACTGTTCTCCATAGCAGCTACGGCAATTTTATTTTATTTTTTTTTGAGACAGAGTCTTAGTATGTTGCCCTTGGCAGAGTGCTGTAGCATCATAGCTCACAGCAACCTCAAATTCTTAGGTGATTCTCTTGCCTCAGCCTCCCAAGTAGCAGGGACTACAGGTGTCCGTCCCAACGCCTGGCTATTTTTTGGTTGCAATTGTCATTGTTGTTTAGCAGGCCCGGGCTGGATTCGAAACCGCTAGGCTTGGTATATATGGCAAATACCATAACCACTGGGCTACAGGTGCCAAGCTGCAGCTGCAGCATTTTATATTCCCACCACCAATATATGAGGATTCCAATTTTTCTACATCCTCACAAACATTTATTTTCAGGTTATTAAATTTATACATATTCTATCTATATTAATCAGCTCAGGCTGCCATAACAAGATTGCATAGACTGAGTGGCTTAAACAATAGAGATTCATTTCCTCACAATTCTGGAGGCCAGAATCCAAGAAAAATGTATCAACAAGGTTGTATTCTAGTAAGGTCTCTCTTCCTTACTTATAGACAGCCACAATCTTGCTGTGTTCTCACATGGCCTTTTTTCTGTGTAGGTACAAAGAGAAATTGTTCTGGTGTCTCTTCCTCTTCTTATAAAGACATAAATCTAACCAGAATAGAACTCTGCTCTTAATGACCTCATTTAATCTTATTACCTCCTTAAACGTTTTATATCCAAATACAGTCACATCAGGGATTAGGGCTTCAACATAGGAATCTGGGGCCAGAGGTGGTGGCTCACACCGGTAATCCTAGCACTGTAGGAGGCTGTGAGGTCGGTGGATTGAGCTCAGAATTTTGAGACTAGCCTGAGCAAAAGCAAGACCCTAGACTCTACTAAAAACAGAAAAACTAGCCAGGTGTTGTGGCCAGTGTCTGGAGTCCCAGCTATTCAGGAGGCTGAGGCAAGAGGATCACTTGAGCCCAGGAGTTTGAGGTTGTTGTGAGCTAGGATGCCACAGAACTGTCTCAAAAAAAAAAAAAAAAGTCTAGGAGTAAGAATTTAGAATTCAACAAAACTGTATAAGACACAAGGAAAGAAAATAAAACTCAAGAGATAATAAAACAAACTGAACCAGACTTAAAGATAATAAATTGATTAGCATGATAACAGCTTGGACTTTAAAATAACTATGATTAATATGTTGAAGAATCTAAAGTAAAAGGTGGAAAAAATTCTGCATTCACCATTCTGCATGAACAGATGGTGAATTTCAGTAGAAAAAAAGAAAACCATATTTAAAAAGTCAAATGGCAATGCAAGAGCCTTTGAACACAGTTAAGGAAAGAATCAGTAAGTTTGAATAGAGGTCAATTAAAATTATTCAAAGTAGGGGTGGTGCCTGTGGCTCAGTGGGTGAGCCACACCAGCCTCATATACCGAGGGTGGTGGGTTCAAACCCGGCCCCAGCCAAACTGCAAGAAAGGCATTGTGGCAGGTGCCTGTAGTCCTAGCTACTTGGGAGGCTGAGGGAAGATAATCACCTAAGCCCAGGAGTTGGAGGTTGCCGTGAGCTGTGTGAGGCCACGGCACTATACTGAGGGTGACAGAGTGAGACTCTTTCTCTATTAAAAAAAAAAATAATAATATATATATATATATTCAAAGTAAAATCAATTAAAAATGTAGACAAAAAGCAGATAAGAGCATCCAACGGCTATGAATATTATCAAATAGTCTAACATATGTGTAATTTAAAATTTAGAAAAAAAAACAAAAAATGGGCAGAAAAATTTATAAAGATAGGAGACAAAAATTTTCCTAAGTGAATTTTAAAAATGCATATATTTAAAACTATCAGAGAACCACTCCAGGATAAATACTTATTATGTGTGTATGCACAATAGATATATAAAGACTTGGCATGGTTGTTCATATCTGTAATCCTAGCACTTTGTTTTTAGTCTCAAGCTGTCGCCTCAGGTAGAGTGCTGTGACATCACAGCTCACAGCAACCTCCAGCTAGGGCTCAAGTGATCCTTTTATCTCAGTTTTTCTATTTTTAGTGTACATGGGGTCTCCCTCTTATCTTAGTTTTTCTATTTTTAGTAGAGACAGAGTCTCGCTTTTGCTCAGGCTGGTCTCAAAATTGTGAGCAATCCACCTGCCTCAGCCTCCCGGAGAGCTAGGATTACAGGCATGAGCCACTGTGTCCAGCCTATAATCCTAACACTTCGGAAGGTCATGACAGGACAATTGCCTGAGGCCAAGAGTTGAGACTTCCCTGGGCACCAAACATTTAAAAATTAGGTGGGTGTGGTGGTTCATGCCTGTAGTTCTAGCTGCTCAAGAGGCTGTAGGCAGATCACTTGAGCCCAGGAGTTTGAGGTTTCAGCGAGCTATAAAGATGCCACTTTACTCCAGCTTAGGTGACAGATTGAGTACTTGACTCAAAAAAAAAAAAAAAATACACACACACAGGCACATATTCCCAGATTCTTAATGGCATTAACTTAACTACATTCTTAATAGATACATATAAAAGAAATGAATATAAAAAAACATTTACTAAAACTATATGTGCACACATGTATATATGTACACATAATTGTCTAATGAAAAATAACAACAAAACGTAGGACAAGGAATAGGGATAAGTAATGAAAGTTTAATGTTGAAAGGTTCTTATACTATCCACGAGTGGTATAATATTACTTGAAAGTAGGCTCAGTGCCTATAATTTAGTGGCTAGGGCACCAGCCACATACACTGGAGCTGGCAGGTTCGAACCCAGCCCAGGCCTGCCACCAAACAACAATGACAACTAAAAAAAAAAAA
>NW_003852488.1:6185137-6194164 GCF_000181295.1 Otolemur garnettii | reverse complement strand
CTTGAGCCCAGGAGTTGGAGGTTGCTGTGAGCGTGATGCCATGGCACTCTACCCAGGGGGATAGCTTGAGGCTCCGTCTCAAAAAAAAAAAATTATGTATAGGGCAGCGCCTATGGCTCAAAGAAGTAGGGTGCTGACCCCATATGCTGAAGGTGGCGGGTTCAAACCCAGCCCTGGCCAAAAAAAAAATTATGTATAGTATTATTTTATTCTTTGGTATATTTCTCATTTGAGTGAATTTTTTTTAGTAGATTCCTGTTGTTGTTTAAAAGGTCATGAAATTTTTCATAAGAATTCATTAAATTATACTTCACACATAAAATGGCTTTCAAAGTCTCAGCACTTAGTTGTGATTTTTCTGATGTCCACACTTTATCTACCATAGAAAAAACACGTTCAGTCGCAGTATTAGTTCCTGGTAAGGACAGCAGGTATCCCACAATTTTTAGTGCATTACTGTATGGAACATGGTTTGTTTCAAAATGATGAAATATTTCTAAACATTTGTTTTCTATTGTGATTTTTGCTGATGCCCAAGAGTTAACTTTTTCCTTATCAATATATATTTTTAATAATGATACCTTGTAAGTCGTAAGTGTCACTTTCAAGGCTGGCACTAGACTTTTTGCCACCACTATAAAATATAAATAATACGAGTACTGTCTGTTAAATTCATGAAATAAATAAATGAATTACTTACCTAAATTATCTGAATAGCTGATTTGTTGACATCACTTGTTTAACTAGCACTAGCACGCAGTACGATGTGTATTGTCTGAGAGACAGTTACAAAATGTTTTCGTGGTTGCCAATGCCAAAAAATTGCCATTGTTCATTAAGTCCAAACAATGGTGGTTAAATTCTAACAACTGATCAACAATGCGAACTTTGATAAGCAGTTCTTGATAATCAGTTCACAACAATTATGTTATTATTAAGGTTTAACATTATAAAATTAACAAAAATAATATAAAACTCATATCCTGACGAAATAGCCACATGGCAGTGTTGGGACCAGAATTGCTGCTGAGAGACCACCACAAACATGTAAAGACAAAAAGTGCTTTACTTTGCAAGCATATGCCTGGGCCACTCTTTCCTTCAGCATGGCTGGGGGAAGGGCGACCCCCTAGTGAAGCAAGCTGAGGTTTTTAAAGCACATAGAGGAATTTCAGCCAGTGTTTTGTCTGCCGAGCTGCTATTGGCTGAGCTGTTTCTGGCTAGGGACCCTCTGGGGGGAGGGGGGCTACCTGTTTGTTCCAGATAGTTTGGCTCCTTCTGAGTTAATTGTCCTTGCCTAGCAGTGAGGGAGGGAGCCAGTTTTTTTTTTTTTTTGATACCCATTCCACTTGGGTGACCTTGCCCAGGAGGGGAGTAGGGAGTTTACATTAGCCTTTTCATTTCCAAATGAAGTTACATTAACCTCTTCATTCCCATATGGAGTTACATTAAACTTTTCAGCAGCTGAAAGCCATTCCCTAGATTGTTGTGCATTCTTTCCAAAAATCAGGACTTTTTTAAAACTCCACAGGACGCAGGACAAATTGTTAAAAATCGGGACTGTCCCACCAAAAGCGGGATGTCTGGTCACTTTAATCTTGGAGATCTTGCAGGTTCATTTCCAGATCTCCACAATAAAGTGAGTCACATGAAATTTCTGGTTTCCCAGTGCATATAAAATTATATTTATACTATTATTAAGTGTGCAATAGCATAATACATGCATCTTTTTAAAAAGGTACATAACTCAATCAAAGAATACTTTATTATGACGGGGGATGTCACCAAAATGGCAGAACAGGAGTTGCCTGTTCTGGGTTCCCTCTCCCCAAGAGAAAACCAAAAATAAATATCCAGCACTAAGATTATCACCATTGATATGTCAAAACTCAAATCTGAAGCTGAGAAGATCCCCTAGCCCATGGAAAAGTGAAAAACTTTAAGTAAACATTAAAACAAGTGGCATTCTCCATCCATGATTTGCCTTCCCTAATCTGCCAGGCACGGTGAGTGAAAATTCCTCCCAGGTCCACAGTTTCTTCACTGGAAAAAGTGAGATCAAGTCAGACAGCCAGCCTTCCTACCATCTTGGGTTCCCTTGCAGGAAAATTTATTCCTGCCTCAACCCACAGGAAGCATCATGAGGGCCTGTAGGGAGGAAAAATCCCTGAAGGCAGCTAGAAAAAGAGAGGAAGCAGGAATAGAAAACCCAGCCCACAAAACTCTCCTGGTTAACCTAGCCAAAAGAGATGCTAGTGGCATTGTTGTTCAGCAGGACCACAGTGTAGAAGGCATGATTCTCAAGTCTTCTGGCACAAACCCCTTCCCACACAGGTGGAATATACCCTGTGGCATAGGTGTCCTAGGATGGCTATGAATGCATCCTACCAGCAAATCATAAACTTACTTAAAACATTATGGAATTCAATTGCACAGTTCTTGAGCATGAACTTTGTAGCTAACAATGCTGCATTGTAATGTCATATAAAATAAACACGTGCCCTCTCACTATTTGTACTCATGAACAGCTTCAGTTTTATGGCAGTATTGTTTCCAGTGTGTTCTCTTTTAAGTGCAGTCAGTCAAACTGACAGCATCAGGCTTACAGGTGCTCATAGTAACTTAGCAAGACAGCAATTATCAGTAATATTTCAACCTACCCTTGCAACATTAGGCATTTGATGTTATTTAGAAGTCAGGTAAGCATTCTTATTTGATTATTAAGAGTATTTACACACCCCAGTACACATCACCTGCTGTGCTTTATAATCAGCCCTTCACCTTGCTCTCCATGGGCAGCCAAGATGTGAGAGGAACCAAAACTTAGTTTCTATTTTCCTGTCAATTAATTTTCATAATAAAAGTAAATATAGTCCCTTATCTATTCTTTTTTAATACCAGCATGGCTTCTACGTCAACCCTAGAAAAAGAAAAAGTGCGGATGAAGGAAGATTTTTTTCAATGAAAAGTGGACAGATGAATACTTTTGAATAAGGTATTTTGCTTAATTTGTAGGGAATTTACGGAAATTTTCAAACACTATACTTTGAAAAGACATTATATGCAAAAACATGCTGCCAAATTCAATGTGTACGAAGGATTGTGTCATAAGAACAAAATCACAGAACTGAAAAAAAGTCTGTCTTTGCAACAAAATTTTTTTTTAAAGTTATCATTCAGACAGATTCCATTATAAAAGCTATTATGTGGTAGCTTATTTAATAGCAAAAAAATCAAAACCATTTACTGATGGGGCATTTATTAAGCAACATATAGAAAGCACTGCAGATATTATTTGCCCTATAAAAGAGGAGGATATTTCTAAAATCAGTTTGTCTTATCAAATTATATTTAGGTGAACAGAAGAAATTGGAAAATGTATCAAAGGAAGTTTGGAGACTAAAGATGCTAATTTAAAATTTTATGCTTTGGTGGTGGATCATAGCACTGATACTACAAATATGGCTTAAGTTCCCATTTTTATTAGAGATAAATATAATGTCACTAAAGAAATGGCTTCTTGAGTGCCATTAAAAGACACAACTGAATCAAGAGATTTGCCAGTAAAAAATATGTTACAGTCATTTTCTTTGTCCACTGTCAACATACCTGGCATAGTTAGTTACTGATGGTGCCCTGGTGACGGTAGGTAAAAGAGAAAGATTTGTAACATTAATAGATGATGCAATTACTGCCTAAAACTCATGTCTGATGAAGTATCACTGCATAGTTCATTATGAAAATTTATGTGCATAGGCTTTCAAAATGGATAACATCATGCAAATCATCAGCAAGATTGTGAATTTCATAAGGCCTAAGTGATTAAATCATTGCCAATTCCAGGAATTCCTTAAAAGTACTAATGCTCCTTGAAATCTTTAAAAAATAAATTGGGATTCTTAAAGTTGAATTTATTGGCTTTTCTGATCCAGTTTTGTTTGGACCAAAAACTAGTATTGTACAAAGTATTAAGCGTATATTTTTATATTTACTGAAATGGACTGTGGTGACTTTGGATAATAAGGAAAAGTTTAATATTAAAGTTATGTTTATTACAATATAATTAACATGTTAAACCATAGGATAAATGCCATCAATAAAAAATTCAACATAAAAAACAAGTACTGATGGTGACCATAGTGACATTAATTACTTTCCAGAAGATGACTAAGGTGAGGTCAAACGTTGAAAAGATTTTATGACTTGCAACATATTATCAAGTAACTTATGGTATCAAAAACCAAGTTTGTGCCAAAACTTGGCCACATGAAAACTGGCTTTCAGATTTAGCATTTTAAGTAGATTTGTTGGCTCATTTAAATAAGTTAAACATGCATCTTCAAGGTGAAAACCAACTTATTGATACAATGTTTCAAACTGTAACAGTTCCAAATGAACCTAAAATTATGGCAAACTCAAATTAAGACCAAAAATTTTATTCATTTCAACACATTGGCTAAACACTGTCCTATGAACAGCAAAAAATATGCAGCCTTGCTATTCAGTCTGATACAAGAATTTGAAAACATTTCAAGATTTCTGAGAAAAGAATAATTTAGAGCATTTGCAACTTCACTTTTACTTGACATAAATATGTCATTTGCCCATTTTCAAATGGAATGCATAGCGCTACAATCTGAAATTCAACTTAAATTTGATCATGTCTCTTCACTGGACTTTTACAGGTCCTCTCTTCCCAGAGACAAATATCCCTTGCTTTACAGTCTTGCTCTACTCTTATCATTGCCTTTTGGCAGCACCCACATTTGTGAGCAACTATTTTCAAGAATGAAGCACATTAAGAGTAAACTTAGAACCAAAATATCTGACGAGTATCTTGAGAACTCACTGAGAATTCCAACTATCTCCGTCAAACCAGATGTTAATACATTAGTTTCTCAAACACATTGTCAATTATTCCACTAGTTTTGTGCTGCCCATTTTTCTTTTATAATAAAAAATACTTTCTAAAAAAAGACATTTTATTAGTTACATTTTCTATATTAGTATGGCAAACTCAGAACCTGCGAGATGGTTTTAAAAGACTCTCTGAACTGAGTGCTGATTATTATGTAAGGATTTTGTTTTTTCTTTATCTGTAGTTGTAGATACCGTGAAAATTATGCATGGACCTTTTCTTTTGCTCATCAGCTTTTGTTAGTGTTTATGTGTTTAATGTGTGGCACATGTCAATTCTTCTTCTTCTAGTGTGGCCCAGAGAAGCCAAAAGATTGGACATACCCCTGTTCTATGGGAAGCCCTACCGTGTGGATGGACAATGCTCCAATATTTGCAAAGCTAAGGCAAATCTGGGCTTACAAGACCATCCTATGCCAAAAAGGAGACAGTGACCTAGTAGAAAGGACATACACAGGGAACTGCAAAGAGACTCTAAGCAAGCATAGGAGGACCAAACAAGCAAGACAGCAAAGACCAGAATAAATAATCCTTCAAGGAGAAGCCATAGACATATATCCATAAGAAAGAACAAAGGGGGAATCATGACCTCCCTAAACAAACTAAGCAAGAAGTCAGTGAGAGACTTATATAAGACAAAGATGTGTGAATTCTCAGACCAAGAACTCAAAATAATAGTTCTACAGAAATACAGTAAACCCCAAGATAACACAGAAAAGCGATTCAGAAATTTAGCAGAGAAATTTAACAAAAAGACTAAAATAATTCTAAAACTCAAACAAAAATCTGGGAACTCAGAAATACATTTGCTGCACTGAAAAATGGATTACAGTTTTCTAAGACCCAAATGGATCAAGCAGAAAAGCAATCTGCGAGCTGAAAAATGAGATATTGGAAAATACATTTAGAGAATGAAAAAGGAAAAAGAATAAAAAGGGATAAAGAACACCTGAAGGATATAGAGAATAACCTCAGAAGAATAAATTTAAGAACCACTGGTTTAAGAAGGAGTTGAGAAAATGCAAAGAACAGAAAGCTTCTTTAAAGAAATAATAACAGAAAACCTTCCAAACCTAGAGAAAAATATAAATATCCAGGTACAAGAAGGTCAGAGATCACCAAATAGATTCAACCCAAATAAGACTACCCCAAGGCATATATTAACAAAAGTCTCAAAGGTCAAGAACACAGAAAGGCTTCTAAAAGCAGCAAAAGAAGCAAATAACATATAAGAGAGAAGTCAGCAAAAATCATGCAGGCTAGGAGGATGTGGGATAGCCTATTCAAAGTTCTGAATGAGAAAAAAACAAAAAAAAAAACCAGGCAAGCAAGAACATTATACACAGCAAAGTTGTCCTTTAAATGTGAAGGAGAAATAAAGTCTTTCTCAGATAAATAAAAGCCAAGGAATTCATTACCACTAAGCTTGTAGTCTAAGAAATATATACATATATATGTATATGTATTTTGAGACAGAGTCTCACTATGTTGCCTTCAGTAGAGTGCAGTGGTGTCACAGCTCACAGCAACCTAAAACTCTTGGGCTAAGACTATAGGCACCCACCACAATGCCTGCCTATTTTTTGTTGCAGTTGTCATTGTTGTTTAGCAGGCCCAGGCCGGGTTCAAACCCGCCAGCCCCAGTGTACGTGGCCAGCACCCTAACCACTGAGCTAAGGGTGCTGAACCTATTCCAGGAAATATTAAAGGTAATTCTTCAATCTGAAAGAAAAAATGCTAACATTAAAAAAAAAATTGAAGGTGCCTGTAGTCCCAACTACTCAGGAGGCTGAGGTAGGAGGACTGCTTGAACAGAGGTGCTTGAGGTTGCTGTGAGCTATGCTGAAGCCATGGCACTCTAGCCTGAGCAACAGAGTTAGACTCTGTCTCAGAAAAAAAAAAAATTTTGAAGGTAAAAAGACTTACTGGAGAAAGTAAACAGAAAAAATCAGAATATTCTAAAACAGTAATTGTTATATGTAATCCACTAATATGTCTAGTATAAAGACTAAAAGACTAATCTATCAAATAACTACAACTAGTTAAGAGATACAGAATATTAACACATGTAAACTGAGACATCAAATAGTCAAATGTAGGGTTTATGGAGTTAAAGGTAGAGTTGCTTAGTTTTTCCTTTGTTTTCATTTTCATGTAATCAAAGTTAAGTTGACATCTGTTTAACTTGTTATATTCTTGTTTTTTTTTTTTTGTAAGCCTCATGTTAAATACAAAGGAAAAACCTATAATAGATGCACTAAAAAAAAAAAAAAATTAAAACACTCTCCTTGAGAAAATCACTTAATCATAAAGGAAGGGAGTAAGAAAGGAAGAGAAGAATTACAAAACAACCAGAAATCAAGTAATAAAACACTGAGTAGTAAATCCATACCCATCAATAATAATAGTGAGGGTAAATGAATTTCCAATTAAAAGACATAGAGTGGCCAAAGGAATAAAAATACCACCAGCAACAAGACCTAACTACATGCTGCCTATGAGAAACTCACTTCAACTATAAGGACATACATAGACTGAAAGTGAAGGAATATAAAAAGATACTCCATGCAAATGGAAACCAGAAAGGAAGGGGGACCAAATACAACACCACATTAAATAAACCATTCATCATGATCAAGTGGGATTCATTGCAGGAGTGCAAGGATGGTTCAACATACACAAATCAACAAATTTAATACATGTATAATATATCACCTTAACAGAATCATGAACAAAAACTATGATTATGTCAATAGATGGTGAAAAAGTGTTTGACAAAATTCAATATCCCTTTATGATAAAACTCTCAAAAGAATATAGAAAGAACATACCTCAAAGCAAAAAAAGACCATTTATGATAATCCTATAACATCATGCCAAATAGGAAAAAAATGGAAAGCCTTCCTCTAAGAACTTCAAGACAAGGATACCCACCTTTATTAAACATTGTGCTGGAATTCCAAGCAAGACCAAACAGGCAAGAGAAAGAAATAAAGGGGATCCAAATCGTAAAGGAGGAAGTCAAATTATCTTTGTTTACAGATTACATAATATTATACTCAGAAAAAGCTAAAGATTCCACCAAAAAATGTAAAGAACTGATAAATAAGTTTTACAATGCAAAATCAACATGCAAAAATCAGTAGCATTTACAAATGCAGACAGTAAACAAACTAAAAATGCCTGTAATCCCAGTCACTCAGTGGGCTGAGGTGAAAGGATTGCTTGAGCTCAGGACTTTGAGACCAATGTGGGCAACATAGCAAGATCCTATCTCCAAAAAATGTTTGCAGCATCTTCACTAAGAATAGATTCATCTCAAGAAACCACTTTCTTTTTCATCCATGAGAAGCAACTCCTCATCCCTTCAAGTTTTATCATGAGACTGAAGCAATTCAGTCACATCTTAAGGCTTTACTTCTAATTCTCTTGCTATTTCTACTACATCTGCAGTGACTTCCTCCACCGAATTCTTGACCTCTTCAAAGTCATGTGTTAGGGTTATAATCAGCTTCTTCCAAACTCCTACTTATGATGGTATTTTGACCTCCTCCTGTGAATGACATATTCATGTCATCTAGAATAGTGAATAATGTCCAGAAGATTTTCAATTTACTTTGCCCAGATCCATGTAAGAAATCAGTATCTATGGCAGCTATAGCCTCACAAAATATGTTGGGAGCTAGCACCAGGATCCCTTTTCTTCAGGCTGCTCCCCTGTGCTACTTGAGCCACACGCCTATTAAACTTTGCCTGAGGGAGGCAGGGGAAAGAATTGTGTTTCTTAAATCATAAGACTTGAAAGTCAAAATGACTTGATTCATGGCCTGCAGCACGGATGTTTTGTTGGGAGGCATGAAAATAACATTAATGCTCTTGTACATTTAAATAAGAACATTTGGATGACCAAGTACACTGTCAAGGAGCAGTAATATTTTGGAAAAAATCTTTTTTTCTGAGCAGTAAGTCTCAAAAGCAGGCTCAAACATTCAGCAAACTATGCTGTAAACAGATGTGATGTTACCTAGGTTTTGTTATTCCATTCACAGAGCATAGGTAAAGTAGATTTGGCATAATTCTTTTCTTTCTTTCTTTCTTTTTTTTTTTTTT
>NW_003852488.1:6170625-6184683 GCF_000181295.1 Otolemur garnettii | reverse complement strand
CCGGGCTGGGGATTCGAACCCGCCACCTTAGGTGTATGTGGCTGGTGCCTTAGCCGCTTGAGCCACAGGCGCCGAGCCGATTTGGCATAATTCTTAAAGGCTCTAAGATTTTCAGAATATTAAAGGAGTAGTGGGTTCAACTAAGTCACCAGCTGCATTAGCCCCTAACAAGAGAGTTGGCCCTGTTCTTCAAAGCTTTGAAGCTAGGCATTAACTTTTCCTCTCTAGCTATGACAATCTTAGATGGCATCTTCTTCCAATAGAAGACTTTTCTGTCTACATTGAAAATTTGTTATTTAGCATAGCCACTTTTATTGATTATCTTAGCTAGATCTTCTAAGATAATTTGCTGCAACTTCTCCATCAGCACTTACTGATTTACCTTATACTTTAATGTTATGAAGACAGCTTCATGACCACCATCTACTAGGTTCTAACTTTTCTTCTGCCATCTTGCTTACTTCTTCAGCCTTCACAGAATTGAAGAGTTAGGGTGTTGCTGCAGACTAGGCTTTGGCTTAAGGGAATGTTTTGGCTGATTTGATTTTCTATCCAGAGCACTCAAACTTTCTCCCTATCAGCAGTAAGGTTATTTCATTTTCTTACCACTTATATGTTCACTGGAGTAGCACTTTTCATTCCTTCAAAAACTTTTCCTTTGTATTCACAACTTGACTGGCACAAAAAGACTACCTTTCAGCCTAGCTTTCTCATTTATGACTACTTTTCTAGCCCCTCCCCCCTTTTTTTCTTTGAGACATTGTCTTGCTCTGTCACCTGGGCCATAGCCATGGCTTGAGCCTAGCTCACAACAACCTCAAACTCCTGGGCTCAAGCCATCCTCCTGTCAGTCTCCAGATTAGCTGGGACAACAGGTAAGTGCGCCATGCCTGGTTAATTTTTGTTTTTACTTTTTAGTAGAAACAGGGTCTCGCTCTTGCTCAGGCTGGTCTCTAACTCCTGACCTCAAGTGATCTTCCTGTCTCTACCTCCCAGTGTGCTAGGATTACAGGCATGAACCACTGTACCTGGCCTATTTCCAGCTTTTTTTTTTTTTGAGAACAAAGTCTAAAGCTGTCACCCTGGGTAGAGTACTGTGGCATCACAGCTCACAGCAACCTAGAACTCTCAGGCTTAAGTGATATTCTTGCCTCAGCCTCCCAAGTAGCTAGGACCACAGGCTCCTGCCACAATGCCCAGCTATCTTTTTTGTTGCAGTTGTCATTGTTGTTTTAGCTGGTCCAGATGAGGTTCGAACCTGCTAGCCTTGGTGTATGTGGCTGTCTCCCTAACCACTGAGCTATGGGTGCTGCCCCTAGCTTCTGCTTTAAAGATAGAGACATGCAACTCTTCATTTTACTTGACCACTGAGAAGTTGTTCATTAACTAGTCTAATTTCAACATGGTTTTATCTTAGGATATAGAGGGGCCTGAGGAAAAGGAGAAAGATGGGGGGAACAGTCAGAACACACATAGCATGTACTGATTATGTTTACCATCTCATATGGGTGTGGTTCACATCGCCCCCCAAAAATTACAACAGTGACAAAGATTACTTGGTGGAGCAGTCAGAACACACATAGCATGTACTGATTATGTTTACCATCTCAGAGGGGTGTGGTTCACATCGATCCCTGAAAAAATTACAACAGTGACAAAAGATTACTGACCATAAAAGACATTGAAAAAAGTCTAAATATTAGGAAAATATAATAATAGTGAAAAAGTTTAAAATATTAGGAAGGTAATTTTTTTTTGTTTTTTTGAGACAGAGTCTCATTATGTCACCCTTGGTAGAGTGCTGTGGTGTCACAGCTCACAGTAACCTCCCTCTCTTGGGCCTAAGTGATTCTCTTGCCTCAGCCTCCCAAGTAGTTGGGACTATAGGCTCCAGCCCCAACACCTGGCTATTGTCATTGTTGTTTAGCTGGCTGGGGCCAGGCTCAAACCCTCCATGTTCAGTGCATGTGGCTGGTGCCGTAAACACTGTGCTATGGGCATAAAGCCAGAAAGGTAATAATTTGCAATGTAGCTAGAGAAAACACTATCAAAGCACCTAGGCCTTGGGTGCTATTGCTCTCTATGCAGGAAGTATGAGAAATATTGCTGTCTAACCAATATCTATTCTTCCTTTCTTACAACAGAAACTCCTATATTTTGGGGATGGTGTGGCAAAAAACAGACTGCACTCAGATTTTTGCCTAAATGTTATCTGGGAATGGTTGGGAATAATAACTACTTTTGGTAAAAAGTTTCCAAACAAAAGAAAAAGTTTAAAATATTGTTAGATTTACCAATGTGTGGCACAGAGACACAAATTAAGCATATCCATTGGAAATATGGCAGTGATGGACTTACTTAACAGAAGGTTGCCACAAACCTTTAATTTAGGACAAATGAAATATCTGTGAAGTATAACCAAGCAAAGCACAATAAAACAAGGTGTACCTGTAAATCCTAGAGGACCAGTAAAAAATAAAAAAAGATATAATTAATAAGCCAACAGTAGAGATAAATAGAATCATTATTGAAAAACTCAACTGATCCAAATAAAAACAAAAAAAGAGGAAAAAAAACAAAGAATATATGAGACAGATGATACATTTAAATCCAACCATGTCAATAATTACAATAAATGTGGATTGATCCAAATATTTAAAAGACATATTGTCAGGCTGGATAATAAAAAGCAAGGCAAGACTGAAATATATGCTGTTTAAATGAAACCCACTTTAATACAAAGACTGTTTAAAAAAATAAACTATTGCAAACATTGATCAAAATAAGTTGGCTCATGCCTATAATTCCAGCACTTTAGGAGGCTGAGGCTGGAGGACTGCTTAAGGCCAGGAGTTTGAGACCAGCCTAGGCAACATAGTGAGACCTTGTCTCTACAGAAAAAAGTTTAAAAATTAGCCAGGTGCAGCGGTGCACACCACTAGTCCCAGCTACTTGTGAAACAGAGGCCAGAGGATTGCTTGAGCCCAGGAGTTTGAGGCTACAGTGAACTATGACTACACCACTGAACTCCAGGCTTGGGGATAGAGAGACTGTCTATTTAAAATTGAATGAGGGCGGCACTGTGGCTCAAAGGAGTAAGGCACCAGCCCCATATGCTGGAGGTGATGAGTTCAAACCCAGCCCTGGCCAAAAACCACACACACACACAAAAAAAAAATGAATGAAAAGAGAAAGCTGGTGCAGTTATATTTATATCAGACAAGGCAGACCTCAAAATAAGATATTACCAAGGTTACAAAGAAACATTACTGGTGGGAATGCAAAATGATACAGCCACTTTGGAAGACAGTTTGTCAGTTTCTTATAAAACTAAACATTCTCTTATCATACAATGCAGCAATCATATACTCTGGTATTTACCCAAGGATCTGAAAACATGTACACAGATGTTTTTATAGAAGCTTTATTCATTTTCTTTTTTTTTTTGAGACAGAGCCTCAAGCTATCCCCCCAGGTAGAGTGCTGTGGCATCACAGCTCGCAGCAATCTCTAGCTCCTGGACTCAAGCAAATCTCCTGCCTCAGCCTCCCAAGTAGCTGTGACCACAGGTGCCCGCCACAACGCCTGGCTAATTTTTGGTTGCAGCTGTCGTTGTTTTTGGCAGGCCTGGGCTGGATTTGAACCTGCCACCTTAGGTGTATGTGGCTGGCGCCTTACCCACTTGAGCCATAGGTGCCAAGCTGAAGCTTTATTCATAATAGTCAAAACAGGGAAGAAACTAAGATGTCCTTTGGTAGTTAAATGTACCACAATAAGTTGTGGTACATACAGACGATGGTCTATTTCAGAGGTAAAAAGAAAGGAAATATCAAGCCATTAAAAGACATGGAAGAAATTTAAATGCATATTAATGTATGAAGCCAACCTGACAAGGCTATATACTGTACGATTCCAACTCTATAACATTCTGGAAAGGACAAAACTATGGAGACAGTGATTGCCAAGGGCTCAGGGGAAGAAAGGATGAACAGTCAGAGCAAGGGCACAGAAGATTTTTAGGGCAGTGAAACTATTTTGAATGATAATATAATGGTGGCTAAAGAAGTCATTATGTATTCGTTCAAATCCATAGAATGGATTTGTATACCAAATACCACTAGGAGTGAACCCTGGTGGAAACTATAAACTTTGACTGATAATGCTGTATTAACAGTAGATTTATAGACTGTAACAAATGTACCACTCTAGTTCAAGATATAAATAGTGGAAGAGGCTGTGGTATGGGGTCGGTCAGATGTGGAACTCTGTATTTTCCACACAATTTTGCTACAAATCTAACACTGCTCTAAAAAATAAAGTCTGTTTTTAGAAATCCACCCTGTAATACTATAAATTCTTATGTATCCTGCCTGAATTAAGCTCCAGAAAAATAGGGACTGTATCTTTCTTGTCCCCTGCTACATAATCAGTACCTAGAAAAAATGCCTAACATACTAAGTAGCTTTCTTGACATATTTTACTTGTGGGGGATGGTGAGGTGGTGGCTGAGAATGTATCATTATATATATTTATTAACAGCAAAAGATATACTGTGGTAGAATATGAATCATAAAATTAATATATTCTTACCTAAATATTACATGTAGAACTAAATTCTATTCTAACTAAATGAAATGTTACTGATTAATTTTTTGCTTTTTACCATTCAGTTGATCTCTAAATATATTGTTCCAATAAAAAAATGCTCTTGGAAGGAAATTTAAAATTGCTTAGACTTCAACACTAACTATTTGTATACTGTAAGTGTATAGAAGAACACAAAACACACATAGATTTTATCTTTTAGGGACAATATATCTAATGAGAATAATGTTAAAGTACCAAACAGGTATGACTGAGAAGACAAGTTTTGAGATTTTAAGTTCATGATAAACTCCCTAGCATTTCTTATCATGAAACTAATCCTTCCCCTCTAGTAAATAACATTTTTCCTCAAAGTTTTCAAATGGAAAAACTGTAAAGTAATTATTCTAAAAATATATAATATAAACACCAGACAGGTTTTTAAGAAACACAAAGCAATGAGCAGTAAATCACCTATGTATCACCTCTACAGGACAAACATGACATATTGCTTTGCATATTACTGGCACTCTAAAAGTTCTGTCATCTCTTTTGAGGTAAATAATAGTCCTTTTTTAAAATTAAGGCTAACAAATTATACTTCCTACTAATAGTCACCTAATCTAAATAATTTCCCCCAAAAAGACAATACCCAAAATAACATGCTTTGTTTTTACTGAGTTGTTTAGAACATTAATTTTCTTCAGTAACTATCTACTAAGAACATACTAAATGCCACTGAGAATCTGGGGTCTTAGGAAAGACAGTAGCTGTTTACTCTTTTTTTTTTTTTTTTTAAAGAGACAGAGTCTCACTTTATTGCCCTTGGTAGAGTGCTGTGGCATCTCAGCTCATAGCAACCTCCATCTCCAGGGCTTAGGTGATTCTCTTGCCTCAGCCTCCTGAGTAGCTGGGACTACAGGCGCCTGCCACAACACCCAGCCATTTTTTGGTTGTAGCTGTCATTGTTGTTTGGCAGGCCTGGGCTGGATTCGTACCCACCAGCTCTGGTGTATGTGGCTGGCACCTTAGCCACTTGAGCTATGGGCGCCAAGCTGACACCCGGCTATTTTTTGTTGCAGTTTGGCTGGGTATGGGTTCGAACCTGCCACCCTCAATACATGGGGCTGGCACCCTACCCACTGAGCCACAGGGACCACCCAATGGAAGACAGTAACTTTTATAGACTTAGAATTAAATAGTTTATAAATGTAAGAGTCCACATTTATGAAAAATAATTTAAAGGGAGAAAAAAAAACTGTCCTGTTTATTTTCCCTTCTTTGGCTTCTTTTTACTATTTTCATTGTTCTTTAATTCGCTAACATATTAATTTTTAATATATCAAAATATATAATTAGTAACTGTTTACAATACACTTCAAATCAAGAACAAAAGAGCAATTTTTGACTAATATAGTACCTGACAGAAGATGTTCTTGGCTCATGATCTCTGGAATCCATCACCCAACCAACATGACACTCTAGAGGGGGATTTGTACTATGCCTTGTTTTTCTCTTTCTTGGACTCTAAAGAAAATAAAGTCAAGCATTGCAATTACTGTTAGCAGTGTGAACTCCACAAGTAAATTAAAACCCTCTGACTATAAACCAACTCAAACATTTTCATACAGTAGGTGATACATTGTGAAATCATATGAAGTCATAAAACCCAACCACCTCACATACAAGTTATAAAACTTAACAAACAAGGCCCTTTGCTAGGTTTATAGCACAAGGATGAAAAGTAACGCAACTTAGTACGATTCTTTATCATACCTTCTATTTGTCTTTAATTATACTACTCAACTGTAAAGAAGTTATTTCTTGGCTTGGCGCCTGTGGCTCAAGCAGCTAAGGCGCCAGCCATATATACCTAAGGTGGTGGGTTCGAATCCAGCCCGGGCCTGCCAAACAACAATGATGGCTGCAACCAAAAAATAGCTGGGCGTTGTGGCGGGTGCCTGTGGTCCCAGCTACTTGGGAGACTGAGGCAGGAGACTTGCTTGAGCCCAGGAGGTGGAGGTTGCTGTGAGCTGTGATGCCACTGCACTCTACCGAGGGGGATAGCTTGAGGCTCTCTCTCAAAAAACAAGATGTTATTTCTTAAACTGAGAAAACATCACTATGGTAAAATACTACTTTTTAATAAATTCTTACAAGTTAAAATACATATATTTTTTTCAAGAGACAGAGTCTCATTTTATTGCCCTTGGTAGAGTGATGTGGCACCACAGCTCACAGAAACCTCCAACTCCTGGGCTTAGGCGATTCTCCTTCCTCAGCTTCTTGAGCAGCTGGGATTACAGGCACCTGCCACAATGCCCGACTATTTTTTGTTGCAGTTTGGCCGGGGCCAGGTTCGAACCTGCCACCCTCAGCATATGGGGCCAGCGCCCTACCCACTGAGCCACAGGCGCCACCCAAAATATACATTTTTTAATGTGATAGAAGCTAAAAAGTTCTGTTCTGTAATGTCAAAGGATATAAAATACATGCTTTATGTTCCTGGTTGCTCTGTGTACCTTTAAATCAATGGCTTTTGGTTCTTTAACAACGGGATAAAATCTTGGTGTTTTGTTAGGATCTTGTAACCTGGGTGTTCGAGGTGTTTTGGGTGTCCTTGCAGGATGAATCCTAGGAGATTCTGGAACTGCCGTGGGCAGTGAACGGGCCATTGTTGCTGATGTTATTTCTGAAACAACCATCAGCTTCTGAGCTAATTCATCAGTCAAATCTGCAAAATAAAAAGCTCTTGACATTATTTAGATGCCAGGAAAAATATTTCACTTTGAGAATAAAGATAATTCTGAAATTCTCCAAACTCAAAAGGACTTTTTCACCAGAAACATTTTGAACATATAAGAACAGAAATAACAAATACTAGTTTAACCATCTCCTAGCTTTATAAAATTTTAATTGTTCTATCAGTTTATGACCCTTTTTCCCCCTAAAAAGAAAAGCTGAAGCTTCCTGAATAACCTTCCCAGCTCCATTTCCCTCCTACTTTCCTTCCATAGAAATAAACATACTCTCAAATTTGGTGTTTTGATCTATTACTACACATATATAATACTATTATTTTGCATAATTTGCTTTATTTAAGTTATATCACACTATATCATTTTATAAGATTTTTCATGTTTTATTCATATAGCTCTAATTTTGTTCATTTTCACTGCTAAATAGTATAATGTTAAACAAATATATCAAAACGTATCCATTATCCTACAGATAGATATTTGTTATTTCCAAATTTGTGGTTTAATCAACAATGCTGCAATGAATATTGTTGAACATGTTCTCTTTGTACAAGTGGAAGCATTTCTTCTGATATAAACATATCTAAGTGGAAATGCTAAGTCAAAAAACATGTGCATCTTCTAATGACCGCCAATGTAGTGGTTTTACCAATTTACACTCTCACCACCAGCATGTGAGAATTCCAATGATTTCACAGCCTGGTCAAGACTGGGTTTTGTTCAGATTCTTAAATATTTTTCCATCTAATGGGATATAAATAATATTTGTATTTTCTTAGTTGTTAATAGTGAAGTTGAGCATTTTTTCATATTTCTAGTTACCACTCAGACTTTCCCTTTTGTGAGCTTGCTATTCATATCCTTTGACTATTTTCCAATTTGATTATTTACTTATTAATTTGTTCATAAAATCTATGGTAAGACACTAAGTAAGGCAGCAGATGAATCAAGTAATAGTGACAAAAATATAGGCTCTATTTCTTTTCTTTTTTTTTTTTGGAGACAGTCTCAAGCTGTTGCCCCTGGGTAGAGTGCGATGGCGTCGTGGCTCACAGCAACCTCCAAATTTTGGGCTCAAGCAATCCTCTTGCTTCAGTTTTTTTCTATTTTAGTATAGACAGGGTCTTCCTTTTGCTCATGTTGGTCTTGAACTCCTGAGCTCAAGTTACCCATCTGCCTCAGCGTCCCTGAGTGCTAGGATTATAGGCACGAGCTACCATGCCTGGCAGGCTCTATTTCTGTATGGTTTTTTTTTCTTCAGATTTATCAACCTTCAATTCATAAAATAATCTTTTGCTTTTTCATTCAACAAATATCAAGTGCCTATTATACACCAAGCACTATTCTAGGTGCAAGTCTGTAAAGTCAAACGTGAACTTACCCATTTGCCATTTCCTCTCTCAATCTGCTTTCCTCACAGCTACCATAATGATTATTCTGAGAAGCAAATTACATCATTTCATATTTCTACTTAAAAATCCCTCAGTGTTTTCCTTTTGTCTTTAGAAGCAGCCTAGGATCTTTATCACAGCATGTGAGACTTGCTTGATTTGGCCTCATCTTCAATCTTGGTGACCCAGATAGCAGCAAGTTATTTGTTCCTGTTTCTTTGCTCCATACCTTTTCAAATACTTCTTCCTTTATCTGAAGTCCCTTTCTTGAATCTTTTGTATACCCAGTGGAACTCAGATCCTTTCTTTAATACCCATCACTGATGTTACCTACCTTGGAATACGAAGCATTCCTTGAACACCTCCTGCCAACAGAGTTAACTAATTCTTTTTTTGTGCCATCTCTGCATTTTATCCATTTGTTGTTTCATTTATTAAATTAAAATTTATTTTCTTACATATCAACCCATTAGATGACAAGAGCAAGTCTCATTGCTTCCCTAAAAACAACAGCCATAGCAATTTTATTGATTATGAGTGCTATTTTACATAATCTCTAGGGAAAAACATATATCATCACCAAAGGAATGCTAAACTTAATTGAATTGTGTAAATATTGTTTTCCTTGTACCAAAAATATATACAATATTGAAGATAAAAATATGAGAATATACTGAAAAATATGTTAAATCCAGTACCTGTTCAAAATAAATCTTCAAAGATCTAGGAGCAATAGAAAGTCAGAAAGAGTACCTAGATTATGATCTATAAAGTTCATTTCTCACTGATCAGTTCTCCTCAAGGAAATAAAGTCTAGAGTAGAAAATGTATAATGTAAGCCTGGGAAATCTTGGGCCACAAAGCAATGAAATTAAAAAACAAAAAGCAAAAAAATAGTAGCATAAGTCAAAGAACACAGGAGAAAACTTTAGAGGTCCCACCAGTCAAATATGAAGCTTCATAACAATACAATAAAACTCAATCACATTTGGAGTTTGCTAGGGCACCAAAAGTCATTATTTTGAAAACTGAATAAAAAAAAGAAACACGCATTATCCTTGTCTGTAAAAATTGAATTTCAGGTTAAAGAATTGATGAAAGAATATTATTCTTTAAAGAAGAATTCTAGGTAAGAAATGCAGAAGGAATGATACAATTAGAAGATCACTATTTGCAACTCTACTGAAATATAGGATATCTTGGGAATAGTCATCAATAGGTACTAAAACCATTTGGTAAGAAGTTGAAGGGAAATTTTATAATGAATAGATAAGGCTGACAACACCTGATCCAAATCATCAATCATAACATCAGTAAAAGTGAGACAGACATATTATGATACAATAGGAAACAACTCTTCCTAAGAAATATCCTTGTCATCGAAACCTAAATATGCTCAATCCTCTGTATCTGAGTCCTCTGTATTTCTACTTCATTAGAAATACAGGAGACAAGAGAACATATTGATTGATATGAAGAAGATACAATTAGGTAAATTAGATCATTAAGAAATCCTACAGCAAATTACCCCATTTCGTCAACAAATCACTGACATGTAAAAACAAGAGAAGAGGAATGATTATAAACTAAGAGTGACTTAATGGTATACACACGTATCAATCAAATGCAATGTATGTACCTTGTTTCATCCTAATTTAATCAAACAATTTGAAAAAGATATATTTTGGGCAACTGGGGACAATCAAATATAAACTGTGTAGTAGATGATGTTAAAAATTATAATTTTGTTATGTGAAATAATGGTACTGTAAAAATTTATATATATGCATATTTTTATAAGTCTTTACCAGTTTGCAATATACAATGAAGTATTTCCAGAAGAAATGATATAATTTTGAGATTCCATATAAAATACCAGAAATAAGTTAGGAAGCAAGACACAGATAAAGAATGTCAAACTAACAATTGCTGAAATTAGGTGAGATGGGTACATGAAGGTTCATTAAACAATTCTATTTTTATCTGTATCTGAACATTTCCATAATCAAACGTTAAGTTTTATTTCAGTTTTATATTTATTCTATTCTAAGTTTGTTTACTGTGAATTTTACCTCCCAATAAGAGAAAACATATCAATTTTGTGAAGACTTAGGTCTATAACGCACTTTAGTTCTCTCAAAAGAAACATTTGCAAAGTTTTTATAACATATTGTATACAAAATAGTTAATTGTTAGAAGAAAATATTCATAGTAGATATTAAAATATTACTATGTATTATCTGAAATACATATAATTAGGGAACAAAAACATATTAACATTTTTTATCAACTGCAAGGCCATAACAAATGAAAATCATGTAGATATTATAACTTCCTTTTGATCAAAATCATAGGGCCATCTCTGATATATGATCATTGATAACAGCTTTTTTCATAATAGCCAAAATGGAAACAATCCAAATACTGTGGAACAGATAAACAAAATATAGTATTTCCATGTTACCTAATACTTCTAATAAAAAGGAGCATCGTACTGATACAGACAATGACATGCATGAACATCAAAAATATTCTGTAAGTGGAAGAAACCAGACACAAAACTACATATGATTCCATTTATATAAAATTTCTGGAAAGTGGATAACTAGTTGCCTCAGGCTGAGGCTGAGTGTTGGGACTGATTGCAAATGAGCATAATCTAATTTTTTAACATGATAAAATTGTTCTAAAACTGGATTGTGGTGCCAGTATACACCCATACAGATTTACTGAAATTTGTCAAATGATATACTTAAAAATGGGTTAATTTTATGGTATGTAAATTATACCCCAAGAAAGCTATAAAAAAACAAAACAAACCAAGTCATCTTGTCTTCAGGGCACTTCAATTGTGACTATCTCCCTTACAGTTTTTGGTAAAAGTTTACCAAAAAATAATGGTGTTTCAGACACTAAGTTAAAGCAGTGGTTTTCTTTTTTTTTGAGACAGAGCCTCAAGCTGTCACCCTGGGTAGAGTGCAATGGCTTCACAGTTCACAGCAACCTCCAACTCCTGGGCTCAAGCGATTCTCCTGCCTCGGCCTCCCAAGTAGTTGGGACTACATGTGCTCGCCACAACACCCGGCTATTTTTTGGTTACAGCCATCATTGTTGTTTGGCAAGCTCAGGCTGTATTTGAACCCGCCAGCTGAGGTGTATGTGGCTGGCGCTTTAGCCGCTTGATACACAGGCACTGAGCCTAAAGCAGTGATTTTCAAAGTGTGGTCCCAATGAGCACCATCAACATGACCTAGGTACTTGTTATAAATGTATATTATCAAATCCCACTTAACTTGGTGAAGCAGGAAAACTTGGTAAAGAATCTTTCAAACTGTTTCAATAAGGTTTACAAGCAAATCTTAAATATGCTAAATTTAAAAATCACTGGACTTAGGCATGTGGGAATCTTACTACTTAAGATTTTCCGAATTTTATCATGACCACATCCAATCATTGCACAGCTTTATACCTGACCTGTACAAGCTTTGTCCAGCCCTCATTGCCTTTATAAAAATAAAACATTATGATGTTGGTATTCACTGAAAGTCAGTAGTACTAACATGATCATTGGCACTTCGGGTTTGTTATAAATAAACATGCCACTAAATCAGAGTATAGCAAACTTTTTCTTCAAACGCCAAATAGTAAATATTTTTAACTTTCTGGATCATAAGGTATCTGCATAGGGTATCTCTACCCTACTTCTGTAACGTAAAAAAAACCACACACCGGCTCGGCGCCTGTAGCTCAACCGGCTAAGGCGCCAGCCACGTACACCTAAGGTGGCGGGTTCGAATCCCCAGCCCGGACCCGCCAAACAACAATGACGGCTGCAACCAAAAAATGGCCGGGCGTTGTGGCGGGCGCCTGTGGTCCCAGCTACTTGGGAGGCGGAGGCAGGAGACTCGCTTGAGCCCAGGAGTTGGAGGTTGCTGTGAGCTGTGATGCCACGGCACACTACCCAGGGGGAGAGCTTGACGCTCTGTCTCAAAAAAAAAAAAAACAAAAAAAAAACCACACACCAAATATAAATAACCAGAGAGACCAGACTGGTCCACGGCAGGCCAGTTACAGCTGCTGGGCCATAATGTGCCTGCTACTGAACTAAAGCAGTCAAACTGACATGGATTCAAATACTGAATTTATATATTGCTAGCAAAAAAACTTATAACTATATTTTGTGTATTCAATAAAGTAGAGGAAAACATGAGCATATAAAAGAAGAGACATGGGCATATAAAAGAGAACTCTTTGCCGGAGAGAACTCAATCAAGCTTCTAAAGAAGAAAAATACAACAGCTGAAATATAAAAATAAATGGATGGAATTAAAAATAAATTAAATACTATAGAAGAAAAGACTAATAATCTGGAAGAGAGAGAAATAGAAATTACCAAAAAAGAAAAAAAAAAAAACAGAAAGAAAAGGAAATAGAAACAAAACAAAATAAGAACAGAACAGCCAGGCTCAGAGGCTCATGCCTATAATCCTAGCACTTTGGGAGCAAAGCAGGAGGATCGCTTGAACCTAGGAATTCATGAATTTGAGGTTGTGTGGAGCAAGACTCTGTTTAAAAAAAAAAAAAAGGCCACAGGCGAGGTATGGGACAACTTTAAGTGGCCCAATATACACATTATTGTAGTCTTGAAAGAGAGAAAGAGGCTCATGCCTATAATCCTAGCATTCTGTGAGGCTGAGGCTGATGGACTGCTTGAGCTCAAGAGTTCAAGACGTGCTTGAGCAAGAGTGAGACCCCCGCCCCTACTAAAAAGAGAAAAATCAGCTAGGCATGGTGGTACATACATGTAGTCCCTCCTACTAGGGAGAGTGAGGCAAGAGGATCTCTAGGACCCAAGAGTTTGAGGTTGCTGGGAGCTATAAGGATGCCATGGCACTCTACTGAGGGCAAGAGAGTGAAATTACTCTATCTCAAAAAGGAAACAAAAAGGGAGAAAGAGAAAAAAGAACAAGAAATAATTACTGATGTTTTAACTTAAACATCAATAAAACTAGATAAGGAAAACTAAGATAAATCATAGCCAACCAATTAAATGAACTGCTCTAAAACAACTACTAAAGAAAGTACTTAGGACAGGCTTGGCGCCCATAGCTTAGTGAGTAGGACACTGGCCACATACACTGGAGCTGGCGGGTTTGAGCCTGGCCGAGGCCTACTAAACAACAGCAACAACTGCAACCAAAAACCAGCCAGGTGTTGTGGTGGACACATGTAGTGCCAGCTACTTAAGAGGTTGAGGCAAGATAATCACTTAAGCCCAAGAGTTTGAGGTTGCTGTGAGCTGTGGTGCCACAGCACTCTACCAA
>NW_003852488.1:6164672-6170551 GCF_000181295.1 Otolemur garnettii | reverse complement strand
ACGAAGAAAATGATGCCAATTTTAATTGAAAATCACTGCCAAACATTTTCAAAATTTGATTAAAAATATATAGACACAAAGATTCAAAAAACTCAACAGGCCCAAGCAAAAGAAAAATGAAAACTACTCCAAACAATCATAAGCTCAGTGCCTGTAGCTCAACAGCTAAGGCACCAGCCCCATACACCAGAGCTGGTGAGTTCGAATCCAGCCTGGGCCACCAAACAACAATGACAACTACAACCAAAAAATAAATAGCCAGGTGTTGTGGCAGGTGCCTATAGTCCTAGCTACTTGGGAGGTTGAGGCAAGAGAATTGCTTAAGCCCGAGAGTTGGAGGTTACTGTGAGCTGTGATGCCATAGCACTCTATCCAGGGTGACAGCTTGAGACTTTGTCTTTAAAAAAAAAAAAAAACAAAGAAAAAGAAAACTACTCCAAAACAATCATAAATAAAGTGCTTAAAATGACTGATAAAGAAGAGACATTAAAAGTAGCCAAGATCAACAGAAATTATTCAATCTCAACATCAGAGAAAAAACAATTGAAAAAATACTAGCTAAGTCTCAGAAACCTGTGCAGCAACAACAAAGGTTTAGGAGAGGGAAAAAGAAATGCAGGACTAGAGGCATGGTAGCTCACACCTGTAATCCTAGCACTTTGAGAGGCCAAGATACACAGTTTGCTTGAGCTCAGTTCGAGACCAGCCTAAGTAAGAATGAGACCTCAACTCTAAAAATAGCCTGGCATTGTGGCAAGTGCCTGTAGTTTTAGCTACTTGGGAGGCTGAGACTATAGAGAATCACTTAAGCCCAGGAGTTTGAGGTTGCTGTGAGCCATGACACTACCCAGGGCAACAATAGTGAGACTAGGCCTCAAAAACAAAAAAAAAATGCAGAGCTAAAAATATTTTTGAGGAAATTATAACAAAAAACTTCCCAAGTTTGGCTAAGGACATAAACCACAGAATCAAATAACTAGGAAAATTCCATCCAGAATAAACTAAAAGAACTCCTTACCCAGATACATCACATTCTACTTGCTGAAAACTTAAGACAAAAAGAAAAAAAATACTATATATATATTTTTAAATATTTGTATTTTGGATATATATATCTTTACATATATCATATATATATATGCATATATATATATATATACATCTTTAAAACACTTAGAGAGAAGTGCATTACCTGTAGGGGAACAGTCCAAATGACTATGAATTTCTTTATCAAAAACCCATGAAGGCTAGAAAGGAGTGGTACAACAATTTTTTTTTTTTTTGAGACGGAGCCTCAAGCTATCCCCCGGGGTAGAGGGCCATGGCATCACACTCACAGCAACCTCCAAGTCCTGGGCTCATGCGAGTCTCCTGCCTCAGCCTCCCAAGTAGCTGGGACTACAGGCGCCCGCCACAACGCCTGGCCATTTTTTGGTTGCAGCCATCATAGTTGTTTGGCGGGCCCGGGCCGGGGATTCGAACCCGCCACCTTAGGTGTATGTAGCTGGCGCCTTAGCTGCGTGAGCCACAGGCACCGAGCCACAACAATTTTAAAGTGCTAAAAGGAAAGAATTGTCAATTCAGAATTCTTTACCCAGTGAAAATATTTTTAGCACTGAAGGTGAAGTGAAGACATTCTAAGATGAAGGAAAACTAAGATAAATCATAGCCAACTAAAAACGAACTGCTCTAAAAGAACTGCTAAAGAAAGTACTTCAAAGAAAATAATCCCAGAGGAAACAGAACATCAAAAATGGAGAAAATACAGGCGAAGGTAAAGTCTGGATAAACAGACTAACCTGATTAAAATATGGGTGAAGGACCTGAAGAGATATTTCTCCAAAGAAGACACAAAAATGGCCATCAGGATGAGGCCTAGTGGCTCATTTGGGAGGCTGAGGTGGGAGGATTGCTTCAGGCCAAAAATTTGAGACCAGCCTGCTCAACATAGCAAGACCTCATCTCTACAAAAAATTTAAAAATTAGCTAAATGTGTTGGTATGCACCTATGAATCCTAGCTACCTACTAAGGAGGCTGAAGCAAAAGGATCTCCAAACCTCTGCAGCTGGAAGCTAAAGTGAGCTCTGATTGCACCACTCCAGGCTTGGGCAACAAAGCTAGACCCTATCTGTTTAAAAAAAAAGAGAAAGAGAGGAAGAGGAAGAGGAAGAGAAGAGAAGAGAAAGAAAAGAAAAGAAAGAAAGACTGGGCCTGGTGAATAAAAATGGCCATTTGGTATAAGAAAAGATACACTGATGCAGCAGCCATTGTGGAAAACAATACAGAGATCCTTAAATTAAAAGTAGAATTATAATACAACCCAACAATTCTTCTTCTGGGTATATACCAAAAGGAAATGAAATTCCCATCTTATAAAGGTACACATTATTCGCAATAGCCAAGAAATGGAAACAACTGAAGTATCTGTCCACTGATGAATAAAGTAGGGCCAGGCACAGTGGCTCACACCTGTAATCCTAGCACTCTGGGAGGCTGAGTTGGGTGGATTGCTTGAGTTCAGGAGTTCAAGACCAGCCTGAATAAGACTGAGCCCCTTTCTCTACTGAAATAGAAAAACTAGCCAGACTTAGTGAAAGACATCTGTAGTCCCAGCTACTCGGGAAGCTGAGGCAAGGGGATTGCTCAAGCACAAGAGTTTAAGGTAGCACAGCCACTCAAGGAGACAGAATGAGACTCTGTCTCAAAAAAAAATTAAAAAGGAAGTATTGCCATACATATATTAGTACGATGGAATATTATTTAGTCTTTAAAAGGGAGATCTTGCCATGTGCCACAGCAAGGATGAATCTGGATTATGCTAAGTAAAATAAACTAGACACAGAAAGATAAACGGTGCATGACCTCACTTATATATGGAATTTTAAAAAGTAAAATACTAAATATATAGATATAGGCTTGGCGCCTATAACTCAAGTGGCTAAGGCACCAGCCACATACACCAGAGCTGGTGGGTTTGAATCTAGCTGGGGCCTGCCAAACGACAATGACAACTACAATCAAAAAATAGCTGGGCATTGTGGCCGGCGCCTGTAGTCCCAGCTACTTGGGAGGCAAGAGAACGCTTGAGCCCAGGAGTTGGAG
Organism: Otolemur garnettii; assembly: GCF_000181295.1. Taxonomy (NCBI): domain Eukaryota; kingdom Metazoa; phylum Chordata; class Mammalia; order Primates; family Galagidae; genus Otolemur; species Otolemur garnettii. Next base: position 6,167,448 of record NW_003852488.1, on the reverse strand, counting down.
GTTGCTATGAGCTGTGATGCCACAGCACTCTACCCAGGGTGACAGCTTGAGGCTCTGTTTCGAAAAAAATAAAAAAATACGTAGGAAGAATAAGTCTAGAGATCTAATGTACATGTATAACTTGAGGACAATAGTTAATAGTATTATATTCCATTTGGTATTTCTGCTAAGAGAGAAGATTTTAGGTGTTCTTGCCCCCCAAACAAAAGGGAATGTGAGATCATGGATCTGTTAATTGGCTTGACTATTATAACCGTTTCACTATGAATATCAATGCATCATGTTGTATGCCTTAAATATATATAATTTGTTAAAGGGATATAAAAATTATAATTCTGAATCCTTGTTGGGTGGTCATAATGAAAAGAAGGTTATAGGTTAGAAGTTTATTATAATTAACCAAAAGGAAGATGATGGTGACATTTGCAGGGTGACAGAAATGGAGATGATAAAAAGTGGTTAGATTCCAAATATACAGTGAAAACTCCATAGTTGACCACTTCCCTACTTTGACCCCTCCTTAAGTAGACCTAATTTTCATAGACCAGACAGCAAGCCTAGTTCCTTATGTTGACCATCTCTATATGTTGACCAGTTTGTCACAGTCTCAACTTATGGAGGGTCTACTGTACTTCAAAGGGTAATGAATAGAAGTTGCCAATAAATAAGATACAGAGATTGACAAAGTGATTGGGTTGGTGCCCATAGCACAGTGGTTACAGTGCCAGCCACATACACCAAGGGAGGCAGGTTTGAACCCAGCCTGGGCCAGCTAAACAACTGCAACCAAAAAATAGCCGGGCACTGTGGTAGGCAACTGTAGTCCCAGCTGCTCAGGAGGCTGAGGCAAGAGAATTGCTTAAGCCCAAGAGTTTGAGGTTGCTGTGAGCTGTGACACCACAGCAATTTAACTAAGGGTGACAGAGTGAGACTCTGTCTCAAAAAAAAAAAAAAAAGAAAAGAAAGAAAGAAAAGAAAAACAAAATAATCAAAAATGACATGAAGATTTTTTGACTTGTGCAACTGGAAAGATAGAGATAATATTTAGAGATATAGAAAATCTGGAAGGACAAATGCCTGGGTAGAGGAAGGAATTCAGAATTTGGATTTTGGACATATGAAAATAATAGAACTGTTGGGCCGTGCCTGTGGCTCAAAGGAGTAGGGCACCAGTCCCATATGCCGGAGGTGGCAGGTTCAAACCCAGCCCTGGCCAAAAACTGCAAAAAATAAGAAAATAATAGAACTGTTGACTACAAGGTTGAAAAGCCGTCTGGAATACAGAGTGAAAGTTTTGTCTGTACACATTAATTTAACACTCATTAGTACAATGACACTACCTAAAACCTATGACAGCCGAGTACAACAGCTCATGCCTATAATCCTAGCATAGGGTGACCAGACGTCCCAATTTTGATGGGCCAGTTCTGCTTTCCAACAATTTGTTCTGCATCCTGCTGCGTTTTTAAAAAGTCCTGATTTTTGGAAAGAATGCAGGAACGGGCTGGAGAACAAGAAGGGAATATATGGTTTTTAGCCGCCATATGGCTATTTCGCCAGAATATGAGTTTTATATTATTTTTGTTAATTTTATAATGTTAAACTGTAATAAATAATTGCTGAGAAGTGATTATCGAGAACTACATATCAAAGTTTGCATTGTTGTCAGGCCCTGCCTGCCCCATCGCCTGCCCAGTCCCCTGCCCTGCGCCCCACCCCCACCCCCCGCTGTTATCCAGCCTTACAGATTTTAAAATCTGGTCACCCTATCCTAGCATGTTAGGAGGATGAGACATAGGACTGCTTGAAGCTAGGAATTTGAGACCAGCCTAGGCAACAGAGCAAGATCCTGCCTACAAAAACTAAAAAGTTAGCCAGGTGTGATGGTGCACACCTGTAGTTCCAGCTATTTAGGAGATTAAAGCAGGAGGATTGCTTGAATCCAGAAGTTCAAGGCTGCAGTGAGATATGATCTGGCCACTGTACTCCAGCCTGGGTGACAGAGCTAGACACTATCTCAAGAAAAATAAAAACAAATAAAACCCATGAGAACCGATGCTGTTACCTGAGGAGTTTTGAAGATTGAAAAAGAGAAGTTTGAGGACGGAATCCTAAAGCATCCAAATTTTAGAGATTAGGGATATTGTGAAGAACTAGCAAATGAGATTGCAAAAGGCAGAAGGAGAAGGAGAACTGAGTGAATATATGTCCAGGAAGAAGAATGTGTCTGAAGACATAGTGATTAATCTGATCTAATGCCAATGACAAGTAAGACTAGGATTGATTTGACCTCTCTTAAGCATGTCTCTGGTAGCACTATCAAAAGCTGATTTGGAATCTGGAGGGCAGAAGCCTGCTTGGAGAAAGTATAGGGGATAAATAGGAAGACATATATAGAAGATAGTGAAAGTAAATACTTTCTTTATTCTTTAAATTCTATTTCATAAAAGCTATAGCAATTCTTTATGTTAGGATCATTCTTTTATACAATTTTCCATCCTTTACTCTTCAATCTTTCTGTATATTTATGACATACAAATAGAACACAGTGGTGAATTTTTTAAGACCCAATCTAAAATTATCTTTTAATCTGAGTTAATCTACTCAATATTTCTTGTCAAAATAATAAATAGAATCAGTTTCTTAATTTTCAGTTTCTTAATAGGATCATGTTCTTAACTTTTGATTTTATTTTATTCAGCTGAAGATTATAGTACATGAAGATTAATAAATATATATTTACATTTAAAAATTGGCTCGGCACCTGTGGCTCAAG
>NW_003852488.1:6154622-6163683 GCF_000181295.1 Otolemur garnettii | reverse complement strand
CAACGCCCGGCTATTTTTTGGTTGCAGCCATCATTGTTGTTTGGCGGGTCCGGGCTGGGGATTCGAACCCGCCACCTTTGGTGTACGTGGCTGGCGCCTTAGCCGGTTGAGCTATAGGCGCCGAGCCAAAGTTTTAGATTTCTATAATGCTTTTTTTTTGTTAATTTCATGCAGTGTCAAATTTATCTTCTTATCTGTGACTTTTTTTTTTCTCTACAATATGGTAAGGAGCATTAATTCAAATTTTAAAGTAATCAAATTTGCCAGGCAAGGTGGCTCAGGCCTGTAATTCTAGCACTTGGGAGGCTGAGGCGGGTGGACTGCTTTAGCTTAGGAGTTTGAAATCAGCCTGAGCCAGAGTGAGATCTCGTCTCTAAAATTAGCCAGGCATTGTGGTGGGTGCCTATAGTCCCAGCTGCTTGGGAGGCTGAGGCAAGAGAATTGCTTGAGCCCAAGAGTTCAAGGTTGCTGTAAGCTGTGACTCCGTAGCACTCTACTGAGGGCAACAAAGTGAGATTCTATACCAAAATAAAAATAAAAATAAATAAAGTACTCAAATTAACAAGACAAAAACCCAGTAATTTGACTGAACATCCTTAATAGGAAACTCTAAGAACTTAAAAAAAAACATAAAAATATGAAGTTTTTAGAAGTTTAAAGAACCTTAAAAGAAGTATCATTTCTGTATTTTTATTATACTGACAGTATTATTATTTATTGTTATTATTATTCTGAAACTGTTATGTCATAGGATTAGCAAATAAGTAATTATGTTACTGTGGTTAGGAACAAAGATATTTTACATGCAAGTAAAAAACCAATACAACTATAAAATCAAACAAATTAAAATTAAAACCTACAATCTTAAATTTTCACAGAAAGTATCAATGAATATATAACATGAATATATTTTTCTCTTCAAAAAATTCCCTAGCTCTCTCAACTTAAAATGCTTAGAAATAGTAGTCAACTTAGTAGTAAATCCGGTACTGGCAAAGCTTGACATTCCATCAGTGGGCCCAAATCTGAGAGTTAATAGTCCAACTACATTAATATAGAGCAAGGAAGTGAAAGGTGGGTTTGGAACTAAAAGTCAATAAATTGAAACTGGCATAAGTATCAAAATAATAACTATAACAGTATGAAACCCATCTAGCATATTTACAAGTTCACAATGCTAATTTTAAAATAAAACAAATGAAAGATGGCTCGGTGCCCATAGCACAGTGTTTACAGAACCAGTCACATACACCAAGGGTGGCAGGTTCCAACCTGGCCCAGGCCAGCTAAACAACGATGACAACTGCAACAAAAAATAGCTGGGTGTTGGGGCGGGTGCCTGTAGTCCCAGCTACTTGGGAGGCTGAGGCAAGAGAATTGCTTAAGCCCAAGAGTTTCAGGTTGCTATGAGGCCACAGCACTCTACCAAGGGCAACATAGTGAGACTCTGTCTCAAAAAACAAAACAAAACAAATGTGGCTCAAGTGGCTAAGGCTCCAGCCATGTACACCCAAGGGGGTGGGTTCGAATCCAGCCCAAGCCCGCCAAACAACAAAGACGGCTACAACCAAAAAAAAAAAAATAGCTGGGCGTTGTGGTGGGCGCCTGTGGTCTCAGCTACTTGGGAGGCAGGAGACTCGCTTGAGCCCAGGAGTTGGAGGTTGCTGTGAGCTGAGATGCCACAGCACTCTACCCAGGGGGATAGCTTGAGGCTCCTGTCTCAAAAAAAAAAGCCAAAAACCAAAAAACAAAAAACCAAATGAAAGAACTTCAGTGGTCACCAGTGAAGGATGTCAGGGAATTAGCCAATTACTTTGAAAACTAGTAAATAAAGGGAAAGAATTTTTCCCCTTTTCTGTAAGAACTCTATGTCAGAATAAATGAAAAGACAGTTAAGGGAAATTTTCTTTATGAAAGTATTCTACCTACTAAAGCAAGAAGTATTGATAAAAATAGAATTATCACCATTTTGCAACCCCCAGTGAAATAAAAGCTCTACTCAATGATCACTGATGACTCAAACATTACAAAAAGATACAATAGAGTACCGTCTGCCTCTTGGTAAAAATATTCAATACTACTTATGAAATATTGCAGAAATTTGAGTCTCAATCTAATCAAGCCTCTATATCTAACAGTCATAGTAAATTCAGGACTAGAAAACAGGTTAAATAAAACCACAGGGATACAATCAGCAAAATCTAGAATATGAAAAACTCCATGGGACAAACAGCCCAGTTTCTTCAACAAACTGCAAGAAACAATAAGTTAAAAGAAAAAAAGTAGTAGGAACCTATAGACTAAAAGAGATATCAATCTAATGTAATTTGAAGAAACTTTAAAAAAGTGATGAATGAGAAAATTTGAAAACTAGATATTTAATAAATAAGGAATTACTATTAATTTTACATGTGATAATGGTATTGCTATTTATGTGTTAAAAGAGATAGCCTTTGTATCTTTAAAGACACAGAAATATTTAGGGATAAAAAAACATGAATAATATGATTTGGGAGCTTGGTCTAAAATAACCCAGAAGAAAGTAGAGAGAATGACTAGAATTGAGATAAAACAAAACTAGGTATGAGATGATTAAGTGGTAAAAGTAGGTAACAGATACATGGGGGTTACTTTATACAATTCACTCTATCGTTGTATACATGTGAAGTTTTTTAAAGTAATTTTTAAAAATTTCCTTCAGAAAAGACTAAAACAAAATCAGTTATACTTCTTTGAAAATATCATATTCAACTTACGACTCTCCAAATGTATTTATATTCTCACACAGAGCTAAGGCCTTAAACAAAAGAACGACTCTATTGGTGTATTCTAAGGATAAGCAAGGCAGTGACATTTTTTACTTTGAGAAAAACATTCCCAGCATTTCAAAATCACATTAGATACATTAAAAACAAACCAATCCTGCCTACTTTTAAGTGAGCATCTGGTTTTGAGCACACTGGCATTATAATAGATGACTCCTAGGTCATCTTTGTGATTATCTGCCTGTTCAGGCAGAGTAAGAGTAAAGTGGGATTCAAACTTTGTGTGTTTACTACAAGGCTATCTCACCAAACTTATGATCTATATTTTCAAGTCTCCAGAATATTTTGAAGTTCACAAAGGATAAATAAAAGTTGAGTTTTGAAACTCAAGTATTTTACCAGATACCTAACTTTTTTTCCACAAATAAAGGAAAAAAAAATACCCACGATCTTTTAAAACAATTTAGAACTGCTTTACCACTATTCAGACACTTACACAAAAGCAGATTTACATACCTTGCCTGGACTGTGAAGGCGCTACAGGAACTTCTTGGTTTGGCTCAAAAGGAAGTTCAGGTGTTAGGTTTTCAAACTGCTCTTTACTAATGACATTTAGCTTCTTAAAGTTCTCAACTTCTTGCTGAAGCAGAATGGAGGAATCTAATTACTAAACTGGCTAACAAAGTAACCAACAGATAATAATTGATATCAACCTCAAAAAAATGAGCTTTTTTAAAAACAGGGATTAACTGCAGCAGAGTAAAAAAGATGTTCCAATAATCCAGCATTATATTTAATAACAATTAATATTCAGAGTCTAAAAGCACAAAACCCCCTAAAATATTACAAATATTTAAAAAATTAAAAACATACATACATACATATCATTATTGGTTGAGCATTTACTCATACAAGGCCACCACAACACACAGAAGTAACAATGTAATCTAATACATGTTCCCTATCCTTAAGGAATGTATAAGTTAGATGGAAAGGAAGAAATGTATACATAAAAGCTAATAATATTATGTAGTATATAAAAGGTGATATTTGGTGTAAGAACTGAAATCATCAGGGAGTCACCATAGAAAAAATAGGAAAATAGCACTTCTTGAAGGATGAAAATTGAGAGAAAAGGAAAAAGTATGCTAGATTAGGTAATGTAGGAAAGATGAGAAACTTGGAAAAAGCAATGTGTTTATTAAAAAGTAATTAAGTGAACGAAAAAATCTGTGTAGAACCAGCAGCAAAAAGGCCTAATAAGAAAGTTGGAGAAAGGTACTAAAAGATTGTTAGTACTGGGTCAAATTTTCACACATTTACATGTGATAGAAGATAAATCTGAATGGCCCTGGAGGGTGATTTCCAAACCCTTTTAGAAGTCTAGCAGCAAGGTGGGCAGGTTTCAGTTGTTAGCTCGAAAGCAGAATAGGGGGTTCTGGAGGCTCCTCCTTTCTAACTACTGTTATATAGTTACTTAGATGCTTCCTACCCTAGAGAGATGGAGGCGACTCTCTACTGGAAGTTCATTTGGCCATGGTACATTAAGACCCTCTATGTCTGGCCTAAACTGTGGAATAAAAAAAAAAAAAAAAGAATTTGAGGTACTACCTATACTCTACTAATTTCTTGTATGTTTTCCCCAGTAAAATCCATAGAATGTCTACACCACATGGTGCTGGTGGATACATGACTATGTGGCAACATCCAAAGAGAGCGTGGACAGGGTGGCACCTGTAGCTCAGTGGGTAGGGTGATAGCCACATACACCTAGGGTGGTGGGTTCAAATCTGGCCCAGGCCAGCTAAACAATGACAACTACAACAAAAAAATAGCTGGGCGTTGTGGTGGGCACCTGTAGTCCCAGCTACTTGGGAGGCTGAGGCAAGAGAATCACTTAAGCCCAAGAATTTGAGGTTGCTGTGGGTTGCAATGCCACGGCACTTTACCGAGGGGGATATATTAGTGAGACCATGTCTCAAAAAAAAAAAGAGAGCTTAGACAGGTAAAAACATAAAGTATTTGTCAGATAGAAGCAAATTAAATAACAAAATTACACAAAAGTTGTAGTGGCTTGCTCTTAATAGCTAACTAAAGAATCTTTTCCTTTTGTCATCAAACATGAACAGTTACTTGTCAGCTCACACCATTTATTAGATCCTGCTAGCCTTTTACGCTATCATGTCACTAGTGTGTATGGCTAGTATATGGCTTCCATCATGAAAAATTATGTTTATGAGATTCATCTGTGTAAATAACTACTAAATCACTATAATTTAAGCTTAATTGCTTCAGTTCCTGCCTCCATACCAAAATTTCCTTCTCAAAAATCTTCAATAAGCTCTTCAGTCTAAATCAGTCATTATTCCTTCTTCACTGTTCCTTATCTTGCCATAGAGCTTGCTATTGGCAATTACCAATTCAATGAATAATTATTGTATGTTTACCATATGCCAGAGATGAATCACACAATTCTACTCTGATGGGAACACAAAGAGTGTTTTTGTTTTGTTTTTTAACTAATTCATTAAAAGTATAACATAAGCACACACTAGAGAAGGGGACAAATCTTAAGTATACATCTCAATGAGTAATCAAAAGTAAATGAACTTGAGTAATCACCATTCAGATAAACAGACTACCAGTACCCTAGAACTTTCCTTCATGCCCCTTCCAATCAAGGCTTCCTCTCTGTCCCAAAATAATGAACATGCTAACTTCAATACCATAGAGGTTTTGCCTCTTTCTGAAATTTATAAAAATGGAATAATAGTGTATGGCTTGTATTATGCAAAATTATGTCTGTGAGATTCATCTATGTGTAACCATAGTTTATGGTTCTACAACAAAGGTCAGCAAACTACAGATCCCAGGCCAAAGTCTATTTTTATAAATGGGTTTAGTGAAATACAACCACACCTATTTGTTTACATATTACCTATGGATGCTTCATTGCTACAACTGCAGAGTTAAGTAGTTGCCACAGACAACATATGACACACAAAGTTTAAAATGTTTGCTATACAGCCCTTTATAGAAAATGTTTGTCTATTCTGCTCTATTCTAGAATATGAATACATTGCAATTTAAAAAAAAATCCATCCTAGTGTTTAATTTCCTATTGCTCTACATCTTTACCAACACTTGGTATTATCAGTCTTTTAAAATTTAGCCATTTTGGGCTCAGCGCCCATAGCTCAGTGAGTAGGATGCCAGCCACATACACTAAAGCTGGCGGGTTCGAGTCTGGCCCGGGCTTGCTAAACAAGCAATAACAACTGCAACCAAAAAATAGCTAGGCATTGTGGTGGGTGCCTGCAGTCCTAGCTACTCAGGAAGCAGAGGCAAGAGAATCGCTTAATACCAAGAGTTTGAGTTTGCTGTGAGCTGTGATGCCATGGCACTCTACCCAGGGTGACAGAGCGAGACTCTGTCTTTTAGTCATTTTGGAAGAGACTAAACTACAGATACCGCAACAACATCCTAGATGGATCTCGAGAATATTATGATTAAAAAATACCAACCTCAAAAAGTCACAAGCTGTATTATTCCATTCATACAATATTCTTAAAATGATAAAATTACAGAGATAGAGTGCAGTTTAGTGGTTCCTGAGGTTAAGGAGAGTGAAAGCAAGGCAAGTGAGCGTGGTAGTTTGGTACCTTGATTGTGGTGAATCCACACATGATAAAAATGGCATAGAACTATAAAAATTTCTTTTTTTAGCCACGCCTGACTATTTTTTGTTGCAGTTGTCATTGTTGTTTAGCTGGCCTGGGCCGGGTTTGAACCTGCCACTTTTGTGGCTGGTGCTGCAACCACTGTGCTATGGCCACTGAGTCTATAAAAACTTCTTATCACACACATTTGTGATAAGAAATGTCTACTTCCTGATTTAATATTGTGCTATAGATATATAAGATTTAACTTTTGGAGGGAACTAGGTGAAAGGTACACAGGAATTCTCTGTACTATTTTTACAACTTCCTGTGAACCTCTAATTATCTCAAAATAAAAATTTTAAAAGTTGGGGTTTTAAAACTTTTAAAAAGTTGTTGTGGCATCACAGCTCACAGCAACCTCAAACTCTTGGGATTAAGCAATTCTCTTGCCACTGCCTAGTGGCAGCACCTTTGCAATCTCTCCTGACAAAAATCAGAGAGAAACACATACAGGCACTGCCACTCGGACCCCCAAGCTCAGGAATAGGGCGGTGAGGAAACAGGTGGAGAGAAGGTAAAAGGCATGGAAGCAGACTCCATGTGGAGATCACAGTGTGGTCTGGGCTACTGGGAGCCTAGGGCCATCCCCTGTGGCCTCTTGCTGGGATGGTCTGGGAACAGACTTGAATCCTGTGCAAATTGGCTAGACTGGACAGCCAGCACTGAGGAGGAAGAAAAGAAAAGGCCAGGGTCCTCTCCTTCTCCCAGGTTTCAGGTGCACTAGTCTTGCTGCTGTGGCCTGACCTGCAGCTTCTCTAAGCTAGAGTCAATAATCTGTTGCTGACCACTACCCTCAGGGACCACAGGTGGATCCATGTGCAAGAACCAGTGAGAAGTAGGCTGTGTGGGAGACGTTGCACCAGGGAGACAGTGGCCTACTGCTCCACCTCAGCAGGTTACAAGAGTGGTGCCAGAATTACAGTAGCCCTTTAATAATGGCATCATGGGTTGGTCCCGGGTATGTGGCTTCCCAGAAGCCCTGAAGCACGTGGGTCTGGTCTGCTGTGCCACTGGCACAGCCTCTGCCCTCCAGGCTTGGGTTGTTGTTGCCATACTGTTCCCTTTGTAGAAGAGTTTGGAGTGGCCCCAGCCCCACACCTCCTGTCAGAATCTAGTTCTCATTTAGGCCACTGAGCCTCAGCCAGGTCCAGTGTGGACTCTGGAGCCCCCCACCCAGAGAGTAGTTTGGTGGGCCATCCTAGAACATCTGGCATTCTCCCCTCAGGCCTGCAGCACCACTCCCCAGACATTCAGTGCCATCTCTGGCTCACTAGAACGTCCCCACTGAGAGCACAGCAGGAAACTCCACCTCTAAATCTCAAGTTGGCAGCCACTGAAAATCCTGGAGAACGGAACTCAGCGGATTGCTGTTTCTAACAGCTGCAGTTATTTCTAATTCTAAAGCATCACCTATAGATTCTTTTTTTCTTCCTATTTCTTTTCCAAGGCAACAAAGTGGATTTTAATTATCATAATCAATTCTAATTTTTTTTGAGTTCTTTCCCTTTTCTTTGAAAGCAACAAAGAAAATTTTAATAATTATAGCCTAAAATTTTCCCTTTTTCCTTCTATTTCTTTTTCCAAAGCAAGAAAGATTTCAATAATTACAGTCAGTTTCTTTTTCTTCTTCTTTTTCTCTACTATACCTTAAGGTCAACTCAACCCAGCATCCTAAAGTTAAAGAAAGAAAAGGTAAAGGAAGGAAAGGTAAAGGAAAAAAATAGAAAAAAAAGGAAAAATAAGAAATTACACATGAGAAGGAACTGGCAAAAAAACCTCTGGCAATATGAAAAACCAGGACAGATCAATTCCCCTAAGGGATCACAAAGGAGCTACTGCAGAAAATTCCAACTATAAAGACATTATTGGAGGAGCACAGCAACTTATATCTGTAATCGTAGAGCTCTGGGAGGCCCAGGTGAAAAGATCCCTTGAGGCCAGGCGTTCAAGACTAGACTGTTTCTAGTAAAAGCAGAAAAATTAGCCAGGTATGGTAGTACATGTGGTAAAGTCCCAACTACTTGGGAGGATGAGGCAGAAGGATCGCTTGAGCCCAGTAGTTTGAGGTTGCTATGAGTTAGGCTAATCCCATAGCATTCTACCCAGGGTAACAGGGAGGGAAGCAGAGAGGGAGGGAGGAAGGACTTGTTGAAATAACAGAAATGGAATTCACAATATGGATGGCAAATAAGACAAACGGAATTCAAGAAAAGGTGGAAAACCAGCAAAAGAAGTTCAAAAATTGTCTCAAGAAAGCAACAAAATTAAAGATAAAGTCACCAAGGATTTAGACATAATTAGGAAGGATATAATAGAGCTTAAGGAATTGAAAGAGACATTCAGGTAGTTTCAAAACACAACAGAGAATTTTGGCAACAGATTAAACCATGGAGAAGAAAGAATCTTAGAACCTGAAGACAAAACTTCCAAGCTAACCCAATCACTTAAAGAGGCAGAAAGAAGAGAGCAAAGGCAGAGCAATCTCTTACAAAAATAAGGGATTGGCTTGGCGCCTGTGGCTCAAGTGGCTAAGGGGCCAGCCACATACACCTAAGGTGGCAGGTTCAAATCCAG
>NW_003852488.1:6148518-6154602 GCF_000181295.1 Otolemur garnettii | reverse complement strand
AGCCAGGCGCCTGTGGTCCCAGCTACTTGGGAGGCTGAGGCAGGAGACTTGCGTGAGCCCAGGAGTTGGAGGTTGCTGTGAGCTGAGATGCCACAGCACTCTATCCAGGGGGACAGCTCGAGGCTCTATGTCAAATAAATAAATAAATAAATAAATAAGGAATTACACAAAAACGTGCAAGCCATTGTATCCCTGAAAAAGAAGAGAATCCCCAAAGCAAGAAAGCTCAAATTGAAGACATTAAGTTGAAAATTTCCCAAGCATTGTCAGAGATCCAGACATACACTTACTAGATGGCTATTAAACTCCAGAACAATTCAATTCAAACAAAGCGTTTCCTAAACACATTGTAATTACCCTGCCCAAAGTCAAAATGAAAGAGAAAACTCTACAAGCTGCATCTGACCTATAAGGCAAAACCCATCAGGTTAACAGCTGATTTCTCAAAGAGACTCTATAGGCCAGCAGAGAGTATAGAAGACTACAGACTAATATCATCTGATGCAAAAGTACACAAGAAAATCTTAGCAAATAGAATTCAGCCACATCAAAAAATAATAGTAATAATTCATCAAGACCAGGTAGGCTTCATTATAGCAAGGTTGATTCAACATATGCACATCTATAAATGTAAACAAAAGTAAAACAAAGACCATATCATCCTCTTACTAGATGCAGAAAAAGCAATTGACAAAATTCAGTATCCTTTTTTACAAGAATATTTAAGAAAGCAGGTATAGATGAGACATTTCTTAAACTGATAGGAGCCATCTATGACAAACTCACAGCCAATACTGAACACAGAAAAACTGAAAGCATTCCCCCTTAGAACTAGAACGAGACAAGGATGTCCACCATCACCACTACTATTCAAAACAGTGCTGGAAGTTCTACACAGACCAATCAGGCAAGAGAAGGATATCAATCAGGCATCCAAATGGGTTCAGAGGACATCAAACTGTAGCTCTTTGCTGATAATATGATCTTATACTTAGAAAACCCTGAGAACTCAACCATAAGAGTCAAGCTAAGAATCAAATCAAAGATCAACAACAAGTCAAGCTGAGAATCAAATCAAAGAAGGAATACCCTCCACAGTAGCATCAAAGAAATGAAATACCTTAGAATGTATTTAACAAAGGATATGAAGGATCTCCTACAAAGAGAACTCCATGAAACACTGAGAAAAGAAATAGCAAAGGGATGTTAACAGATAGAAGAACATATCATGCCCATGGCCAGGAAGAATCAGCATTGTCAAAATGTCTATACTAGTCAAAGCAATCTACAGATTTAATGTAATCCCCATTAACCTTTTCCAATCCAATTTTTCTGCCACCCTCATACTCCCAGCTCTTACTTATTTGGGGTAGGTTGGTGGATTACTTGTAATGATCCTACAGTTTTAAAAGAGAAAAACATAAACATGAACTCACCTGATGATTTTGTTATCTATTTTAGGACACATAAAATAATTAAAGTATTTTTGTTAATAATATTTTTTAGCATAAAACTTCTTAAAATATGGCTCGGTGCCTGTGGCTCAAGCAGCTAAGGAGCCAGCCACATACACCTGAGCTGGTGGGTTTGAATCCAGCCTGGGCCTACCAAACAACAACGACGGCTGCAACCAAAGAAAAAAAGCTGGGCATTGTGGTGTGCGCCTGTAGTCCCAGCGACTTGGGAGGCAGAGGCAGGAGAATCGCTTGAGCCCAGGAGTTGGAGGTTGCTGTGAGCTGTGATGCCACAGCACTCTATCAGGGTGACAGCTTGAGGCTCTGTCTCAAAAAAAAAAAAAAAACCTTCTTAAAACAATCTCCAGGAAGAAATCCAGGCTCCCTCTTGCATGTCTTATGGTAGAAAATGGTTTCTCTCCTTCCACCTTTCTCATTTCTTCTGCTGCAAATCATACAGTCCTTTGTTGATATTTTTTCATTTTGCATTATAAAATGCATCTTCCCATTTACCTTTCCACAGTGTCAGAAGATGGTGATCTTTCCTTCTTTCTTGAATTTCTGTTCCTCACATTGCTCATAAACTGAGTGATGAGATTTCTCCTGTAAGAAAGGTATTTCTGCACTTTTTCTCCACTCTCCTTATCTAATGAGTATAGGATGTAGCTGTTAACAACTGCAATTGCCATCAGCCAGAAAAATAATTTTTTCTACCATTTATAGGACCTCCTTGTAAATCTGTAACATCTACAGTACTGATTAGCTCTGTTCACTCTTCCCAAAAACCTTGTGTATTCTAACACAACTATTAGTTTTTCAAATTGAACAGGTTGTTTCTTCCTATAACCAGTGATCAATTGTGTTTGAGGCCAAAGAATGTACTCAGCATTGTTGCTAACCTCGTCATGGACTGAGAAGCACCTAATTTTCACATAATATTGATAGGCACGTTATCTATATACCTAAAGTATCTGCTTTTACAGAGTACTTGGCAAATCTTTCCTTGAAGCCATAACCGTTCCCATTATATGTATTTTCATTTTATGCAATTCCTGAGTGAGTTGAGGGCTTGTGTAAAATGTGTCAGTATAGATGTGATAGCCTGAACCACTTGTATCATTATGTGCTTGCAAAACTTGTACCAAATGAATCACTATTTGAGACGTAAATGGCAAATAAGGACAAATAAGATTTTCTGTTGTCTTGCCATAATAGGGAATGTGAGAACACATAACCATTTTCTTTTTTTTTGAGACAGAGCCTCAAGCTGTCACCCTGGGTAGAGTGCCATGGCATCACAGCCCACAGCAACCTCTAACTCCTGGGCTCAAGCGAGTCTCCTGCCTCCACCTCCCAAGTAGCTGGGACCACAGGTGCGCGCCACAACGCCCGGCCATTTTTTGGTTGCAGTGTCATTGTTTGTCGGGCCCGGGCTGGATTCGAACCCACCACCTTAGGTGTATGTGGCTGATGCCTTAGCCACGTGAGCCACAGGTGCCAAGCCCACACAACCATTTTCTTAATCACACAGACAAAAAAATTCATAGGCTGCACTTTGTAGGTTTCTTTGGATTATAGCATTTGAATTGAATCCTTCCTTTGAAACCTACTGTGCTCTCATCAATTGCCACACTTCTTCCTGGTACATAAAGTTATTTGCATTTATTGTCCATATACTCACTAACATTCTTCACCTTGCTCCCTCACCTTGCACACTGCCTTGAGCTGCAATAGGAAAAACTAAATGCAGCATCTAAAATATTTGGAAAAAGCAGAGATGAGAGAAAACATCCTTGAAGAATGGGGGTCGGTCTAATCAATCTTCAATAAAATAGTCACTAATTGAACTTCCAAATTCAGAGCCACGTTCAGTATTATACCAAAGAATGCTTTCATTTCTTCGGATGAAACATCTTTCCATAAGTACCACACTGAGTATTTTGTTAGTGGATTCACCTTCTGTACTTTTTCAGCTGCATACATATTTGTCATGGTCACAATTTCACCAATAAGATCATCTGAGAAAAAGACCTGGAAATATTCAAGTTCAGTTTTGGACTGAGCACTATGAGGAAGTGCGAATACCTGTATGACAGACAGAGTATGGAACTTTTAAGATCACCATCACCATCATGATAAACCTTCCAGCTACTTGTTACAGATTGTATATTATCATCATTTTCTTCATCACTAGCTTCAGATTCACTGGAACTAATATCACTAATACAGGAAGTGTTTCTTCATGTTCACTTTTTTTAAAATTATTTTTTATTAAATCATAAGTCTTACATTGATGCATTTCATGTTCACTTTCATCACTAAACTCTCCTTCAGCCTCATTATTCTCACAATCTACATTACAACATCCTTCTGCAAAATACCTTCTGCCTGCCATTTTTCCACAAGCATAACTGTACAAATACAACACATTATCACCTGTTCACATAATATGGCCTTCCCAGAAACAGAAAGACTACAACCTGTGCTGACTGTTGGCTAGAGTCCATACATGAGGAAATGCACCAGGCTCCAATAGCAGAGCAGACAAACAAATGCAACAAAAAACTTGTCAAACATCTTCTGACATTGGAGTGGAACAGGAAAATCGTTACGTCAGATCTTGTCCTACACAGGAATGGAAAGGGTTAAATACTAAACTCATACTTTGAATCTCCTGAAGAAATACTTCTACATGTCACATGAAACCAGAAAAAAAACCTGAATAACCAACACAATTCTATGAAATAAGAACAAAACTGGAAGCATCCTTAGCAGATTTCAGATAATACTACAAGTCTATAGTGACCAAAACAGCATGGTATTGGCATAAAAATAGAAACATAGACCTATGTAACAGAGAGTCTAGAGATAAAACCAACCTAATGGTACCATCTGATCTTTGACAAAGCAAACAAAACCATATACTGAGGAAAAGAATCTCTATTCAATAAATGGTGCTGGAAGAACTGGTTAGCCACATGTAAAACACTGAAACTAGACCTGCATCTTACACCACTTACACTCACATGGATAAAAGATTTCAATCTAAGACACGAAACTATAAAAACCTAAAGAAAGTGTGAGGGGAACTTTTAATTGGATTAGTCTAGGGAAAGAATTTATGAAGAAGACCCCAGTGGCAATCACAGCAACAACAAAAACAAATAAAGGGGACCTGATCAAGTTAAAAAGTTTCTGCTCAGTTAAGGACACAATCAACAAAGCAAAGAGATAACCCTCAGAATGAGAAAAGATACTTGCATGCTATGAATCTGACAAAGGGCTAACAAGAATCTACAAAAAACTCAAGAAAGTCAACAAGAGCAAACAACCAAACCTGTTAAAAACTAACCAAGAGACATGAGAAACTTTTTTCATGAGGACAAATGGTCAACAAACATCTGAGAAAATGCTCATCATCCCTAATGACCGGAGAAATGCAAATCAAAACTGCTTTGGAATATCACCTAACCCCAGTGAGAATGGCCCACATCATAAGGTCCCAAAGCAACAAATGCTGGTGGGGATATACAGAGAAGCAATACTCATGTACTGTTTGTGGGACTGCAAATTAATACAGGGGAAGGGGTTTGATAAGTTTCCACCCAACAGGTACATTGCCCACTTCCTGGGCGAAGGACACAACTACAACTCAGACTTTAACCTTACAAAAGCAAACTATATAACTTAATTATATGTACTCTCCCATTAACCTGAAATAAAAGAAAAATTCAAAAACTTTTATTGTAGTAGTCTTTCTGGTAGGTTTATGTGTTACTTCACTGTCCTTTGAATTCGTATCACTCTGATTACTAAAAAGGCTGAAAACCTTTAATATATTTGTTGACTTGTCCAGGTGTGGTGGCTCTCACCTGTAATTCCAACACTTCAGGAAGCCAAGTCAGGAGGATTATTTCAGGCTAGGAGGCCAGCCTAGGCAACACTGGGAGACCCCACCTCTATAGAAAAATAAAATAATTAGCTAGGCTTGGCTGTAGTCCTAGCTACTCAGGAGGCTAATGCTGGAAGATCACCTGAGCCCAGGAGTTTGAGGGTGCAGTGAGCTATCATCATGCCATTGCACTACAGCTTGTGTTTTAAAGACACCATCTCAAAACAAACTATAACAAATATATATATACACACATGTATATATATAACACAAATACATTTATATATATAAACACACATATACATATTTATATACATATATGGATAACTTCTTTTGTAAGATGACAACTGCTTATTTTTCTATAGGTTTGTCTTTCTCTTAGTGATTTGTCAGAGTTCCTATTTAATAATTAGTCTTCTCTATCCAAACATCATAGAGATAGTATCTTTTAGAAGTTTTATTTTTTTCACATTTAGACCTATAATCCATTTAGAATCCACTTTTTGTGTATGTTATGACATAAGGATCAATGTACATTTAAAAAGAATGTGTATTCTGGCTCTGCGTCTATAGCTCAGTGAGTGGGGCACCAGCCACATACAACGAGGCTAGAGGATGGAGCCCAGCCTGGGCTTGCTAAACAACAAGGACAACTACAACCAAAAAATAGGTGGGGCTTGGTGCCTGTGGCTCAAGTGGCTAAGGTGCCAGCCACATACACCTAAGGTGGCGGGTTTG
>NW_003852488.1:6144035-6148295 GCF_000181295.1 Otolemur garnettii | reverse complement strand
CAGCTACTTTGGAGGCTGAAGCAAGAGAATCACTTAAGCCCAAGAGTTTGAGGTTGCTGTGAGCTGTAATACCACAGCACTCTACCAAGGGCAACATAGTGAGATGCTGTCTCCAAAAAAAAAAGAATGTGTATTCTGCATATATTGGATACAATGTTTCACTTATGTCAATTAAGTCAAGTTTCTAAATCATACTCATATTTTCTGTATCCTGATTTTTTTGGTCTACTTGCTCCATCTTGCATCTATCTTCATAAGATGTTTCAAAATCTCCCAGTATAATTATGAATACATCTACTTGGCTGTTAATTTTTGACTTATGTACATTTAAGTTACATTATTAAGATATGTAAAATTTAGGACTATTTGGGCCACGCATGGTGGCTCATGTCTGTTATCCAGCACTCCGGGAGGCCAAGGTGAGTGGATTGCCTGAGCTCAGGCGTTGGAGACAACCCTAAGCAAGAGCGAGACCCTGTCTCTAAAAATAGCCAGGTGTTGTGGCAGGCACCTATAGTCCCAGCTACACAGGGGGCTGAGGCAAGAGAATCACTTTAACCCAAGAGTCTGAGGTTGCTGTAAACTATGACACTACAGCACTCTACTAAGGGCAACAAAGTGAGACTGTGTCTCAAAAAAAAAAAAAAATTAGGACTACTTTATTTCTGAGGCAATGAAACTTGTTATGACTATAAATTGCCCACCTTCATTTCTGAATCCTTTTCGCCTTTAAAATCTATTTTGATTATCAACAGAGTTACATCAGCTTTGTTGTGTTTAATGTCACTATTTATCTAAATCTATACAAACATTTACCCATCCCATTACTTTTCCTTCCTTCTAAATCTCCAAGTTTATTTTTTTTTCCCCACTTACCAACATATATCCCCAAGCTTCTTTTTTGGAATCACTTTCCTCTGCCTGAACAATTTCCTTTAGTATTTTCTTTTCTTTTTTTTTTTTTTGAGACTGAGTCTCAAGCTGTCACCCTGGGTAGAGTGCCATAGCATCACAGCTCACAGCACTTGGGCTCAAGTGATTCTCCTGCCTCAGCCTCCCAAGTAGTTGGGACGATAGGTGCCTGCCACAACGACCAGCTATTTTTTTGTTGTAGTTGTCACTGTTGTTTAGCAGGCCCAGGTCAGATTCGAATCTGCTAGCCTCGGTGTATGTGGCCAGTGCCCTGCACACTGAGCTACAGGTGCAGTCATTCTTTAGTATTTTCTTTAAAGCAGATTGTTGACAATAAATTTTCTTAATTTTCATTTATCTGATAATATCTTTACCTTTACCTTTATTTTTATAGAAGTTTATTAACAGTTTTATTTAATTTACATATCACAAAATTCACTTATTTTAAATGTAAAATTCAATTAATTTGTTCACCTACTTCCTTTTTTCTTTTTTTTTTAAAGACAAGAGTCTTGCTCTGTTGTGTGGGTTAGAGTACAGTGGCCTCATCAACCTCAAACTCTTGTGTTCAAGTGATCCTCCTGCCTCGGCCACCTCCTGCCTGTAGTCCCAAGTAGCATGTAACCATAGCCAACTAATTTTTGTATTCTTTTAGAGAGACAGGGGTCTTTCTCTTCCACAGGATGGTCCTGAACTCCTGACCTCAAGCAATCCTTCCTCCTTACCTCTGTCTGTTAGGATTACAGGTGTGAGCCATCACGCCAAGTCTTGATTTTTTTTCTTTTATCATTTTGTGTATTAAATTATTGTGATAAAACATACATAAAACTTACTGTTCACCTTTTTTTTTTTTTAAGAGACAAAGCCTCATGCTGTCGCCCAGGCTAGAGTGCAGTGGCTCAATCACAGCTCACTGTACCCTTGTGTCCCTGGGCTGAAGTGATCCTCCTGCCTCAGCCTCCCAAGTAGCTGAGACTATGGGCACACACCACCATACCCGGTTAATTTTTTAAATGTTGCTCAGTGGGTTTCAAACTCCTGGTCTCAAGTGATCCTCCTGCCTTAGCCTCCCAACACACTGGGCATGCACGTGTGAGTCACTGTGTGCAGCTGGACATGTGGGTACTTAAGTAAGAGTCGTATCTTGATGCGCTTGTGTTGCTAGAAATAATGATTTAATGAGCTTAGAACCAATTTTCAATTGTTTATTATAAGTAGGTTAGGAATTGAATTAAGAAAATGATTGCAGATGATGGGCAAAAGGGAACAGAGACAGGAGAGAAGTGGATCAGAGTAACCCAAAATCTGTTGCAATGCAACAGCCTAAAGCCTGATGTTCTTTTTTTTTTTTTGAGACAGGAGCCTCAAGCTGTCCCCCTGGGTAGAGTGCTGTGGCATCTCAGCTCACAAGAACCTCCAACTCCTGGGCTCAAGCGAGTCTCCTGCCTCAGCCTCCCAAGGAGCTGGGACCACAGGCGCCCGCCACAATGCCCGGCTATTTTTTGGTTGCAGCCGTCATTGTTGTTTGGCAGGCCCAGGCTGGATTCGAACCCGCCACCTTGGGTGTACATGGCTGGCGCCTTAGCCACTTGAGCCACAGGCGCTGAGCCAAGCCTGATGTTCTTCAAACAGAGGAACTGTCTTTCTGGAACTTCACCCCTCCCCCAGCGCAACTCGGCTCAGAGGTCACCAAGCACTGAGAGACAAGGCTTGCCATGGGAGGGAGAGTTAGTGCTTTGGGGGAGTTAAGGAGGAAATGCTGAACTCTCTGGAGACACAGCAAGCATCTAAACCTCATTAAGACAGAAAAAGTCTCTCAGGAAAGATAAGAAGAAAAATATCTCCTTTCTTCTGTCATCTCAGTATGGACAGAACCCCCAGCTCATCCGCATGTAAAGCTTCTCGGGGGAGGGGCTGCTAATCCGCTACTCCTGAGATTTGTGTGTGTGGTCTAACTGGGGTCTGCTTTGATATCCTACTCCTGGACTGTGTTCCGTGTCCCATGTTCTGTTTGTCTTAAGATCATAAATAACTTAGAGTAATAACAGTAAGAGGTAATTCAGTCTAATTAATATAGTTAAAGAAATAGTTTGGTTAGAAAATGCAAGCTCAGAAAAAACCATGAAGTAACGGTTTAGCCTCCCCCCATCCCTCACCTACCCCTGTTAGACTGATAATTAAAACAGTGATGTGTGTAATAAAAACAGAGCTAGCCCTGAGCTAGGGGCTTCCATGGGTCCTTGCACTTGGATGTGGACAGCCCCCCAACCCAGCTTCTTAAAAAACTTTCTTTGTGTCTTGACTCTTCATTTTCCCTCATCCTCTCATCTCTGCCAGTCATTGGGAAAGAATTCACAGTGTAGTTGGGGATTCATCCCAACAACTGTGCATGGCTGGGATTTTTATTTTTAAGGATGAAGAAATAAAAAGAAACCAATGGAAAGAAAGATTAAAACTACAGTTGAGATAGAATACATGTATGTCTCTTTATGGGTTATGATATATTAGACACCATTTATTTTCTTGGCTACTTCAGTGAAACAAGATATATCTACACCTATTTTTCTCTCCTAGTGGTCACTAGTAGATTTCCTGTCTCTCTTGTTCTCTCTCTCTCTCCTGTTCTTTAATACCTTGAAAAGCTCAATCGTATTTCCAGCTTTAATTCTCTCTTCTATTATTAAAGACTCCAAAATCCACATTTCTGGCTTTCTTATCATTTCTAGGACAGAGAGAAGATAAAAGACATTTTACGTGAATAGACACTATGACATCAACTTGACATTTCCAAATCTAATCTCGATATCATTCTCTCCCAGGTTTCCTTGTTAATGTTCCTACAAAGATACAAAAAATTGTTTCTTTAAAATCCCTTCACAATGGGCGGCACCTGTAGCTCAGTGAGGAGGTTGCCAGCCACATGCGCTGAGGCTGGCCGGTTCAAACCTGGCTTGGGCCAGCTAAAACAACAATGACAACCTCAACAAAAAATATAGCCAGGCGTTATAGTAGGCATCTGTAGTCCCAGCTACTTGGGAGACTAAGGCAAAAGAATAACTTAAGCCTAAGAGTTTGAGGTTGCTGTGAACTGTGATGCCACAGCACTCTACTGAGGGTGACATAGTAAGAATCTGTCTTATAATAAATAAATAAACAAACAAACATAAAATCCCTTCCCAATTTAGTTATTTTTTCATTCGTATAAAGCCTGAAATGTTGGCTCGGCGCCTGTGGCTCAGGCGGCTAGGGCGCCAGCCACGTACACCTAGGGTGGCGGGTTCGAATCCCCAGCCCGGCCGCCAAACAACAATGATGGCTGCAACCAAAAAATGGCCAGGCGTTGTGGCG
>NW_003852488.1:6136683-6143554 GCF_000181295.1 Otolemur garnettii | reverse complement strand
TTTTTTTTTGAGGTAGAGTCTCATTTTGTCGCCCTTGGTAGAGTGCTGTGGCAGCACAGTTCATAGCAACCTTAAACTCTAAGGCTCAAGTAATCCTCTTGCGTCAGCCTCCCAAGTAGCTAGAACTACAGACGCCTGCCACAACAACCAGCTATTTTTTAGAGATGGGGTCTCACTCTTGCTCAGGCTGGTCTTGAACTCCTGAGCTCAAATGATCTGCCTGCCTCAGCCTCCCAGAGTGCTAGGATCACAGGTGTGAGCCAACACACCCAGCCCTTCTATATATATCTTTTAAGATGCTTCACAATCTGGTTCCATTAATTATACTTGATCAGCAATAATTTTTTATTATTAACAGAATTAAATTAATGTTTACTGCTTTTCAATTAAATGAATGTTTTCATTAATATAATCAAACCTAAAATGTTAACACATTTAAAGAAAACTCTAATAAAAAGATCCAAACATTTTGATAATGTCCTGACCACTCAAAAGTAAAGTGCCCAAACAAGTATAGTTCCACCATGTCCTTTCATGTTTAAAAAAAATGAGAAGCACTGAGAACTAGCAACTAAAAGTTGAAAGATATATTTTAAAAATCAGCCTCTAAAGAGAAAAATGACCATGAACAGAAAGAACCACCAAGTCAGAATCTTCATAAATTTATTCAAGTAGTTCAAAATTCAAACAAATGAAGATTTTATAAATATGGTCTTTCTACATATGAAGTTATAAAGTGGCAAATCTTTCAACTATTGTCTTAACAGTGGTAAAAAAGACTATGCCACAGAAACTTGAGCAAAAAGAGTTAGGTAAAGTCTCAGAAAAAGGGCAAAAAAGCAGCAGCTAGTTGTTTGGGGTTAACCAGTCCATACCTTTAAACCAAATATACAAGAGGGGTCTCTAATCCCAGCTCAACAAAGAGGACAAAGATATAACAACTTGAGGACTGGAAACTCCATCACTCATTAACACTACACACCAATGGCCTATCACTATGTGTGGCACCTCACAAGAATAATAATCTGTTAAGTGAATGAATGAATGAATGAACAGGATTGAAGGCTGTAATCAAGAAGAACGTATTCCATTGGAAGTTATCCTCTGTGGCCTTTTCATGTTTTGTTGGGGGAAGGGAGGTGTCAGGAATACTAAGCATAACAGTGGGTCCTAGATCAGGTGTTCTATAATATAGAATATTCATTATTTAGGACCTAGTTTCAAAGTCTACCCTTCTCTAGGATGTTTCCCCTGATTGTGCCAACCTAAAATTCTCAAAATTCTTTTATCCAGCTATTTTTAAATAACTTTGTTTTACTGTGAAATATCTTATATAAAATCTATGTGTACAGTGAATAGCACCTGCTATCACTATGTAGATTAACAGAACACTGCCAATACCTGAGAAGCATCTTGTTTGTCCCTTCCCAGTAACATTCCCCTTCCCTCTCCAGAGGTACCCTATACTGACTTCAGATTAAGATAATTTCCTAACAATTAAGATCATTTCCTCGGCTCAGCACCCATAGCACAGTGGTTACGGTTATGGCACTGAGGCTGGCAGGTGTGAACCTGGCCCGGGGCAGCCAAACGACAACTGCAACAAAGAAATGGCCAAGCATTGTGGCGGGCACCTGTGCCAGCTGCTTGGGAGGCTGAGGCACGAGAATCACTTAAGAGTCTGAGGTTGATGTGAGCTGTGATGCCACAGCACACTACCAAGGGTGACAAGTGAGACTCTGTCTCAAAAACCAAAAAAAAAAAAAGAAAAATTTCCTAACTGTTCTTTCATTCATTATCTTTGAAAGTATCCCTAACCAATATATTTCATTTCTCCTGGTTTCAAACTTATATAAATAAAATCATACTGTATATGTTCTACGACTAACATTCATGCAACTTTTAAAATTTTCAAATTTTATACAGGTGTGGTATCTCATATACCAATGATCCTAGCACTTTGGGAGGCTGAGGCAGGTGGATTCTCTGAGCTCAGGAGCTTGAGACTAGCCTGAGCAAAAGTGAGACCCTGTCTCTAAAAACTAGCTGGGCGTTGTGGCAGGTGCCTGTAGTGTCAGCTACTTGGGAGGCTGAGGCAAGAGGATTGCTTTAGCCCAAGAATTTGAGGTTGCTATGAACTATGACACCACAGCACTCTACTGAGGATAACAAAGTGAGACTGTCTCAAAAAAATTTTTTTTTATTTTGAAATTTTTCTAACATAGACAAAATTAGAATTACTATAATAGAGTCATATTTAGCCACCACATAGTTTCAACAGTATCATCATTATGCTAGGCTTTTATTTGATCTATATTGACATTGTTTTTTAAAATCATCCCTATTTCCTTATTTACCACTAATTTATTTAACTGCCAACTATCATATCTTTGTATATAAAAACAAAATTTATCTTTATTTTAGACATAACATGGGTCTATTAGATTTAACAATTAACAATTTCTATATATGCCCCCCAAAGTACATACATTCATAAGTTTCCCTCTGAAAGATATATATACTATTTACACATAGCTAGGAATATAATTGATGGCTGTTAGGTATATGCATATATACATGTGGATATGGAACTGATGCTGCTAAGACATGTAAATGATCAACTTTAATAAGTAATACTAAAAGATAGTTATAACAATTTAATCTTACATCAACAGTGGTTAAGTTCCTGTTGTACCACTCCTTTGCCATGATGTAATAATGTCAGACTTTCTAATTTTATGATGTAATAAGTATGGTCTTTTGCTTCTGGCTACAATGGAGTTAACTGATACCAGCCTGTGCCTCCTAATGAAAATAATCATAAAATTGATATGAAGCAACTATATTTAGGCACTGGACAACAGCCAACTTAAAACTGCTGCTGAGAGAAGAGATGCTCATAAGGTAGGCTCCATAATCACCCCCACTCTCTTTCTGGGTACGACTTCCTAACCATGGCACAGCAGGCTTCATCCCAAGCAAAGCACTGCTGAGCTGAGAAGGTAGGACTGTATGAGTTTAGGGCAACTGAAGCAGTAGAATATATTGCACAGAGGATCTATTCAGAGGAGGGAGTAAAGGTCAGACCTCTGTGAGTCCTTGACTGGAGGCTGAGCTATCAATCTATGTATGTTTAGGACAAAACTACCTGAGACATATCCCAAAGCAGCTGCCCTGGAGTTAAGCTGAAAATACATACTAAAAGTCCAGTAGTCCTGGGGGATGTTGAGCATACAGGCTCACTTGAAAATGGAGAGCTCTTATAAACCTTAGAAATTAAGCCATGATATAGAATAGGTCCATACCTAAAATAAGACCTACTTTAGACACATCAGTAAAGTCTAACACAAAACCTGACAAGATCTTGAGGGGACACAGAATTTAGAGGTTTAGTTTTGTCAAATTAGAGAAACTTTTCACTGATCTGACCTAAAAAAGAGTAAAATTAAGCCTATACAATTCTAAGTGTAGCCTACACTATCTTATAGAATAAAAAAAATCAGCATTCTTCAGAAGATGACATACTCTATAATCTCTATAGTATAATGCCAAGAATAAAATTTTAAAAGTTACTAGTTGTGAAAAGAAACAGGAAAATGTAACCCACAGTCAAGAGAAAAAAATAGTCAATACATTGCTGAAATTATCCCCGTATCTCTCAAATGTTAATTTTT
This sequence comes from Otolemur garnettii, assembly GCF_000181295.1. Lineage (NCBI taxonomy): Eukaryota > Metazoa > Chordata > Mammalia > Primates > Galagidae > Otolemur > Otolemur garnettii. Next base: position 6,139,880 of record NW_003852488.1, on the reverse strand, counting down.
AAAACAAGGACTTCAAGGCAATTATCACAAATATGTTTGAAGAAACATAGAAGGAAAACATGGTCTAATGAGTGAATAGATAGGAAATCTCAGAAGAAAAGTGCTATAAAGAAAGGAAATTATAGAACTGAAAAATTCATCCTTCAATGGGCTTAAAATAGAGTAGAAACGGCAGACAAAAGTTAGTGAACTTGAAGACAGATTGATAAACATAGTCCAATCTATAGAACATAGAGAAGTGAAGATTTAAGAAAACAAACCCAAAAGATCTATGAAACATTATCAAATGGTATGACACACATGAAATTTAAATCCCAAAGTAAAAAAATGAGTAAGAAACAAAATATATATATCAAGAAATAATGGCTAAAATTTCCCCAAATTAGATGAAAAAATCAAATTTCTGCTTCAAGAGTTTCTGAAAATCAAAGATAAAGTGAAAATCTTAAAAGCAGGCAGAGGAGGAAAAAAGACATACTACATACAAGGGAATAAGGATACAAATAATGGCTAATATCTGAAGAGAAATAGTAAAGGCCAGAATATCATCTTAAAATGACAAAAGGAGGGCAGTGCTTGTGGCTCAAAGGAGTAAGGCACTGGCCCCATATGCTGGAGGTGGAGGCATTTTCTTGATTTTCCTCCTATTTCTCTAGCCATTATTTTTCAATTAAATTTACATGTTTTTCTTCTGCATGTTCCTTGAACACTAGCAATTCCTAGGCTTCATATTCTTACTCTTCTCCCTAGTCAATCTTATCTTCTTGGGGCTTCATTCGTCATTGTCTGCTGTTGAATCCCAAATGTTTATTTCTAGACTAGATCGTGATCCTAATTTTCAGATATATATGTATCTAATTGCCTCCTGGGATATTTTGTCATATTTGTTCTAGACTCCTTATAAATCAACATGCCCCCTGGCTTGGCACCCATAGTTCAGTGGTTAGGGCACTGGCCACATGCACTGGAGCTGGCAGGTTTGAATCATGCCAGGGCCTACTAAACCGCAATAACACCACCAACAACAAAAAGATAGCCGGGTGTTGTGGCAGGCACCTTAGTTCCAGCTACTTGGGAGGCTGAGGCAAGAGAATCGCTTAAGCCCAAGAGTTTGAGGTTGCTGTGAGCTGTAATGCCTCGGCACTCTACCAAAGGCGACATAGTGAGACTCTCTCCCTAAAAAAAAAAAAAAAAAAAAAAATCAACATGCCCCAAACTGAATTTGTTATTTCCCAATTCAAAATCCTCTTCTCTAGCTCCTCTTCCCCTAAAACAAAATAACACCCTGGTTGGTCTAAGATTCCTAGCTCGGTAATTCGCGCCATGATATCCTCAACATTGGCATGGATATATTCCTCCTCCCTCACATTAGTACGTCTTGTTTACACTACTTTCATATTTCTTAAATATGAAATATGAATTCTTGAATTCTTCCATTCCTCTCCATACTTCCAGTCTTGTATGGAATCTTTTTTTTTTGGAACAGTTACAAGCACTTACTGTTTCATAGACAGTGGTCATTCACAGGTTCAACCATTGTATACTATAGCTTCAGCAGGTGTCCTCAAACTACAGCCCGGACCACACGCGGCCCACCTAGGACATTTATCCAGCCTGCTGGGTGTTTTTGCCGCTGCTGTCCTGCTTAGCAGCTGACTTGTCCCAGGGCCTGCAGTCTGGCCCTCCAACAGTCTGAGGGACAGTGGACTGGCCCCCTGTTTAAAAAGTTTGAGAACCCCTGCTCAAGAGGCTAAAGGGATCATACTACCTCAGCCTCCTGTGTAGCTAAAACTACAGCTATACACCATTGCACTCAGCTTACAGACATTCTTAATGCCTAGACTATTTTCAGTTTAAGGATTTTTTTTAAAGCTTTCTTTTGCACATATTTGTTGGGTATGTGTGCTTTTTTAATTCCTGTATACAATGTGAAGTGATTAGACCAGGGTAATTGGGATATCCACTACCTCAATTCTACTAAATCTCTTTATTAATCTGTACTTCATTACGAATTTATTTTATAAGACATATTGAATCATGAATGGAAACCACTTTTTCTCACTTTGTGAACTATAAGTACACTCTTTTGAATGTTGTAGTGACAATTATTTATGTTGATTTTATCAATTTTATCCTCTAAGATTTTCCTTTTTGTGTCCTTGAGAAATCTTTTGGCTGGTCCAAGTGTAGTAGTGTTTACAACTAATTGTTCATAACCAGTCACAGATTCCATTGTTCTTTCTCCACTTCCACTGCTTCACTCAGCTAGCCTTTAAAAAAAAATCCTTTCCTAATTGAGAGCATGAAGACATTTTACTATTATCTCTTAACAGGTTCATATTTTGCCTCCAGTGGAATAGATATTTGCCTGACAGGTAAGGTCTATAATGATTTTTCCCACACAACTTTTCTAGCACCGCATGTGAAAAATAATATCATTTCCTTCCTCATTGATATTTAACTGTGTCTGTCATTGAATAAATGTGCATATATGCATGGGACTATTTATGGACTTTTTTTTTTGGAGACAGTCTCACTTTGTTGCCCTTTGTAGAGCGCCATGGTGTCATAGCTTACAGCAACCTCAAACTCTGGGGCTCAAATGATTCTCTTGCCTCAGCCCTCCAAGTAGCTAAGACTACAGGGGCCTACCACAATGCCCAGCTATTTTTAGAGATGAGGTTTCACTCTCATTCAGGCTGGTCTTGACCCTGGGAGCTTGAATAATCCATCTGCCTCAGCCTCCCAGAGTGCTAGTATAACAGGCACATGATGCCCAGCCTATGTGTGGACTTTTTAATTCCATTTTTTTTTTTTTTTTGAGACAGAGTCTCAGTGTCACCCTTGGTAGAGTGCCGTAGCATCACAGCTCACAGCAACCTCAAACTCTTGGGTTAAAGTGATTCTCTTGCCTCGGCCTTCTATGTAGCTGGGACTACAGGTGCCTGCCACAACACCTGGCTATTTTTGTTGTTTTTGTTGTTGTCATTGTTTAGCAGGCCTGGGCCAATTTGAACCTGCTAGCTCTGGTGTATGTGGCCGGCACCCTAACCACTGAGCTACAGGCACTGAGCCTTTGTATTCCATTCCTATAGTTTATCTTGCATATTTAAACTATGAAAATATGTCAGTTTGTCTTTATAAGTGTGTTCAGTTCCTTGTCTGTTACACTTCCATATAAATTTTATATTTTATTT
>NW_003852488.1:6128365-6135469 GCF_000181295.1 Otolemur garnettii | reverse complement strand
GTTGTTGTAGCTGTCATTGTTGTTTGGCAGGACCAGGCTGGGTTCAAACCTGCCAGCTCTGGTGTATGTGGCTGGCACCCTAGCTACTGAGCTACAGGCACTGAGCTGGGAAATCATTTTTCTTGCAGAGTGAATGATGCTATGTCTAAGACTGATTCCACAACAGATGTTCATCTTGCACCAAGTAGTGAGAATAAGATAGTTAGCCAGGCTAAGGTGGACATGACACAGCTATCTGGTTAGTTTAGGTCCTGCTCAGCTTTCACTCTCTGTCTCCCATTCTTACTGTTTTGTAAATTTAGCTTCTGCCTAAAGATACCTATCTTGAGTAGTTTGGGTGGACTGATTTAGGAGATTGACTTTAAAATTGGAATGTTGTAATAGGTCAGTGAGTTATGCTAATGGTAAGTAGTCTTCACTTTGCAAAGAAAGAAGGAATACCACTTTGGAAAAAGGTAGCTTTGGGTATATAAGAAGTAAAAATTTGAGTAAAGATTGGTGAGCTAGTTCTGCCACCCTTCTACTGTTAAGCCCTGTCTTAACTTTTGTAGAACTTTTGTATGTCTTTCAATAAACTCTGAACACTCTAACATGGCGTGTACTCTTTATTGTCTTGTCTGCTCAGAAGGGGTATGTCAACTGAGCCTCTGGCCAGGGTATGCCCTGGTGTAGCTTGAAGTGCCTCCCTGGAAGGAATGTGGACAGATTGCCCATGAGGGTGGCAAACAGGTGTTTTTTTTCCCCTGGCTCTCTTTTCATGAGGGATGGTTGCCCATCTTAATCTGGGTTTGTGGCTCTGTGTTCCTTAATGGTGTATTTTTCAATTCTTTGTCTGACCACCCAAGAATGGTTCTTTAAAGCACCAGGTCTCACTTTGTTTTCCAGGCTGATCTCTAACTCCTGGCCTCAAGGGATCTTTCAACCTCAGTCTCCTAGAATGCTGGGATTACAGAGGTAAGGCACCAAGCCCAGCAGGATAAATCTAGACTCTGATGTCAAGGTCAGGAAAAAAAAACCTATTACAATCTAACTGACTTTTGAATCAAGTTGAAGGAAAATAACTGTCTTTACCACATTGAATCTTTCAAACATAAACTTTAGTATTTCCCTATTTATGTCTTCACTAGCATCTTTTCATTAAGTGTTATAAAACTCTACTTAAAGGTTTGGTGCAGTCTTTTAAAGTTCTGTTCTACAGTAGGCAGAACACCCCTCACATGTGCAAACCCCTAACCCCTATAACACATGATGATGTTACCTGATGTGACAAAAAGAACTCTGCAAATGTGATTAAGGTTACTAGTAAATGACCTTAAAGTAGGGAGCTTACTCTGGATTATCCAGAGAACATTCTCCATCTGTAGGCAGAAGAGAAGGAAAAGAAGGAAAAGTCTAAGAGATGTGAAGAGAGACTATATTTGATATTGTTGCTTTAAAGCAGTGAATTTCAACCAGTGTGCTACAGCCATGAGAGGATCTTAGGTGCGCTGAGAAAATTTTAAAAGATCATTAATGAAATTATTTTTGAAATAAGTTCAAAGTAAAGTAAGCATATTCTTTTTTTCACTCTTTTCTTTTTTTGGTCAACATAATCAAAGTGTGCCACAGAAGTCTAACCATAGGTTCAAGTCTGCCATGAGTTAAAAAAAAGGTTGAAAAACACTGCTTTAAAGACTGAGAGTTCAATTTCACCAGAAATGCAGGTGGCCTTGGCTCACCCCCCCCCCCAGCTCAGTAGTTAGGGTGCCATCACATACACTGAGGCAGGCAGGTTCAAACCCAGCCTGCTAAACAACAATCACAACTGCAACAAAAAAATAGCCAGACATTGTGGCAGGCCCCCACAGGAAATGGCAGATTTCAGCCCTCCACTTAACTAAAAAGGAGTGAATTGTGCAAGTAATCTGAATGAAAATGAGTCTTGTATACAAGCTGCAGATACAAGCTCAGTATGTCCAACAATTTTGATTTAAACCTCTTGAGACTTTAAAGCACAGAAACCAGTTGAGCTCACCTGAACTAATCTGCATAAATAAAACTGTCTTGTTTTAAATTGCCAAATTTTGTAACAATTTGTTATGACAGCCATAGAAAATACATAGGTTCTTGATTGTTTTAGACTATTAGAAAATGAATTCTTAAAAGTTAGCCTTATCATCTGTTCCCATGTAGAAATTTTGGATTTTTAAAAATGACTACTTAGAAAACATTACTTAATAATTCTAACCACTCACATATAAATTCTTGTGGATTTTCTATTTATACATTCATAAGTTTTTATTCCTTCTTCTCTTTTTTTTGGCCAGGGCTAGGTTTGAACCCACCACCTCCAGTATATGGGGCCAGCACCCTACTCCTTTGAGCCATAGGCACCGCCCCTTTTTTTTTTTTTTTTTTAAAGGAGACAGGATCTTGATATGCTGCCCAGGTTGGATTGGAACTCCTGGGCTCAAGTGATCCTCCTGCCTCAGCCTCCCCAGTAGCTTGGTCTATAGGCACATACCCTCACACCTCTCCTTCTTCATTTCTTATCCTTTATTTTCCCCCTCCTAGTCTAACTAAGATAACAAATTTGATATTGAGGATATTTAATTTATTCCTGATTATAAAGGATTAGCTTCAATATTTCACCATTTAGAATATTTTACCCTTCAGAATGCTCTAAATCTGCTTTGTAGATCTTACCAAAACTTTTATGAAGTTAAAGATATTCTTTTATCTCTATGTTGTTAAAACATTTGTCATGTATACACATTGACTTTTATCAAACATATTTTCTGTACTTACTCAAATGACCACAGTATTTCTTCAATCTGTTAATGTGAATTTTGTTGACTAATTGGTATAATGTATAGTCAGCTCATGTTACTAGAATGAACACAAGTCACCAATTTTTTTTTTTTATTACTTCTTCCTCCTGTAGTGTTTTCTTGCCCCCCGTGTAGCTGGGATCACAAGGTCCAGCTGTCTTGTTGTTGTTGTAGAGACGGGGTCTCACTCTGGCTCACTCTGCCTCAGGAGGGTCTTCAGCTGGTCTCAAACCTTTGAGCACAGGTGATCCACCCGCCTTGGCCTCCCACAGCACTGCGACAAAGGTCACCAATTTTTTTAAAAAAACCTGTTGAATTTCGTGGCCACTGCAAGAATTTTTTTAGCAAATACTTAGATTATCTCTAATACTTGGCTCTCATTCTTGCTCCCATGTTTTTGTTTTTAGGGTTTTTTTTGGTTTGTAGAGTCAAAGTCACCCAGGTTGGAATGAAGTGGCCCTAATTACTGGGCTCAAGGGATCCTCCCATCTCAGCCTCCCAAGTAGCTAGGACTACAGGGCATGTGCCACTCTGCCCACTAATTTTTTAATTTTTTATAGAGATAATATCTCGCTATGTTGCCCAGGCTGGTCACAAACCTGGCCTCAAGTGATCTTCTTGCCACAGCCTCCCAAAGTGCTGGAATTATAGTCATGAACCACTGCCCTGGCCACACATGAATTCTAATTTCTCATCTTCTCACTCACAAAAAGTTCAAGTACCAAAGACACACTTTTCTCATAAAATAAGTATTCTCTGCCCCCCACCTACTACTATTTGTGCATTATTAAAATTATTCATTCCAACTATAAAAAGATATTAACAAACTCGTATGTCTACATCCAAAGTTAATAGGGTTTAAAGATTTCTGTTTTAATTAAGGGTTTTTTATTTAATTACATTCTAATCAAATAGTAATAGCAGTAAATAAACACTTTGAAAAAACAGGCAGGTACCCCCCTATATCTGGAAGAAAATTAAGTCAAAGTATTCTACATGATGGTAGAAGGGAGACATCTGCTAATGTCCATGGTTAGACAATTCAAGGACAAGTTGGAAATATCTAAAGCCATTTCCAAAAAATCAGTGGCAACAGGTTGAGACAAGCTACTTCAAAGAGTAAAATGTCTGTATCTACATTGGTTTTTATTAACACGGATTGGGTTGCACCTGTATGCAGACATTCTTGTCTTTAGCCTTAAAGGAAAAGAAAAAGTCTTTTCCATTTGTACCAGGTATTTCTGAAATAAGGCTCTCTTAAAATGGATTACTACAGTATTCATTCACAGGAGAGAGTTCATACATGTAGTAAAAAGACAAATATAGGATTTTGCTGTTTTTTTTTTTTTTGGTTGATTTGGTTAATTGCATAAAATGAAGGATAAGTACACGCATGATCTGTTTAACAAAACTCCTAGGTACATCAGAATGCAAAATATAAAAGTAGATTCTGGTCACCAAGCATGTAAAATTGAAGTTAAGTTAAGCCTGTGTTAGCTTGATTCTTACACTTCTTTAGAGGAGCTCTTTACTTCTGGAGCTTGGACCTTTGACCTAATGGAAAGGAACCTCAGAAAGGCAAACCATTCTGATAAAATGCTTCTTCAGCCTTGACTTTAGACATTTTATTTAAGGGAAACATCACCAGGTAAAAATATTTCGGGGGGGGGGCACTTTAAATTCCTAGCTACCTCTTTGCACATTTAAATTAGATTGACTTGAGCTGTTCTTAGAAAGGATTCCATGTAGTTATCCAGAGCAGACATAAGTTTTGGTTCTCTTTTACATAGCTGCATTCAGAGATACTCTATGTGAGGCATGTTTAGAAAAAGAGAAACACTGATACCTGGAATTTATACTCTTCCACGTAATCTTTTAGTCTGGTGGTTGGTAAAGGCAATCCCCAGATGGTATTGGTACATTTGTTAATGGTAAGTCTACAGAGATGCTGCAGAGAAGGGGCTTGAGGTGTAGAGTGGTCTTGTCAGATAAAGGGTGAACAGTGCCGTTTGCGGGGAGGGGAGGCTTCTGGACCCATCCGCTTATCCTTGCACATTTGAACATAGTAGTCAAACAGATGAATCACACTGTCAACGTGCTTAAGCTTGGACTTGACATACATGATATAGACTCCAATCTGAATTTCCCTTCTTGGTATTCAATTTGTAGATTAGTTGGTCCAGCTGATGTTTTAACAGATATTGTTAGTAGGTATTCTGAGTGCGAGCTGTCTCTAATCAAAAAAGTTCCTTCTGGTACCTCTTTTAATTTCTCTTTGGCTTCATTAAGAGTCATACTTCCCCAGTACCATCCTGTTTGAGCTCACATAGGGCCTTCTCAGCTGTGCCGCCTCCAGGGACTGCTCCTCCGTTGACCCCACCGTCCCCCACTGGCTCTGTGTCCCTTCCACGCCATTTTCAGAGGGCTCCAGGCACCGCAAGGTCACAGGATAAATATCACTGCAGCAAAGACAGGTGACTTCCTGAGCTGGAGTCAGATAAGGGCTCACGTCCTTCCAGGAAGTCAATGGGAACCCCCAAACGAGTCCCTGCTGAGTGCCCGAAATGCTGGCAGAGCGGGAGGGGATAGGGAGCTGCCTGTTCTTTCTCCCCAGGTCCTGGCAGACTGATAGCAAAGTCCATCTCAGACCTGGTCACCCTCAGATCGCCTGCTGCGGGCACCCGACCGGCCGGTGCTGGGGATCCTGAGGCTGTGCGCCCCGGACCTTGGAGCGCGCCGTCCGCGGCCCACGCAGCACCAGCGGCTGCGGGCGAAAGGGCTCATGCTTCTGGGGAAGCTCTGCCCGCAGAGCGGCGGTGAGACTTGGCAAGAGTTAAAAGTCTGTCTGAAAATTTTGGGGGGAGGGAGCGGGGAGCAGAGTTTCATCTGTCACCTTGAGTGCAATGGCATCATAGCTCACACCAACCTCAAACTCATGGGCTTAACTTAATTCTACTTCCTCAGCCTCCCAAGTAGCTGGGACTATAGGTGCCGGCCACAATGCCCAGCTATTTATTTTAGAGAAAGGGTCTCGCTCTTTCTCAGCCTGTCATGAATTCCTGAGGTCAGGCCACGATACTGATTTTTTTTTTTTTTTGCAGTTTTTTTGGCCAGGGCTGGGTTTGAACCTACTACCTCCGGCATATGGGGCCGGAGCCCTACTCTTTTAAGCTACAGGCGCCTCTCCCAGCTAAAGATTTTTAAAATGGTTATAATAGCACTAGACTTTCTTTTTCATTCAGTTTTAAGAAGTTATATATTTCTCTAGAAATCTGTCCTCATATAAATGTCCAAATGTAGGCCCAGTGTAGTGTCTCACATTTGTAATCCTGGAACGTGGGAGGCTGAGGCAGGTAGATTGCCTGAGTTTACAGGTTCAGGACCAGCCTGAGCAAGAGTGAGACCACCCCCACCCCATCTCTAAAAAAAAATCGCCAGGTGTTGTGGTGGACACTTATAGTCCCAGCTACTTGGGAGGCTGAGGCAAGAGGATCATTTGAGCCCAAGAGTTTGGGATTGCTGTGAGGTAAGACACCATAGCACTCTACTGAGGGTGACCAAGTGAGATTCTGTCTCAAAAAATAATAATAATAATTAAAAATAATTAAAAAATTTAAAAAATTTTAAATTTATTGATCTAAAAATACCTTTTAAATTTTCTGCATATCAGTAAACATATCCCCTATTTCACTCCAGGCAAAACATACATTTTCCTTCTTTTTGTCCTCATAATTTTAGTCTTTTCAAAAAATTAAGTCCTGGCCAGGTGCAGAGGCTCACATCTGTAATCTTAGTACTCTGGGAGGCTGAGGTAGGTAGATTGCTTGGGCTTGTGAGTTCAAGACCAGCCTTAGCAAAAGCGACACCCCCATCTCTACTAAAAATAGAAAAATTGAGGCAAGAGGATCACTTGAGCCCAAGAGTTAGAGGTTGCTGTGAGCTATGATGCCACAGTACTGTACCCAGGATGACAGCTTAAGACTCTGTCTCAACAAAAATCTAAATCCTGGCCAGGTGTGGTAGCTCATACCTGTAATCCTAACAATCTGGAAGGCCAAGGCAGTGGACTGCCTGAGCTCAGGATTTCAAGACCAGCCTAAGCAAGAGCGAGACCCCCCCTCTCTAAAAAACAGCTGGGCATTGTGGTAGATGCCTATAATCCCAGCTACATCTCCTGGAGGCTGAGGTAAGAGGATTGCTTGTGCCCAAGATTTTGAAGTTGTTGTGAGCTGTGATGCCACAGCACTCTAGCCAGGGTGACAAAGTGAGACTCCATCTCAAAAAAAAAAAAAAA
>NW_003852488.1:6121676-6127952 GCF_000181295.1 Otolemur garnettii | reverse complement strand
GCCTGTAGTCCCAGCCACTTGGGAGGTTGAGGCAAGAGAATTGCATAAGCCCAAGAGTTGGAGGTTGCTGTGAGCTGCAATGCCACAGCACCCTACCAAGGGCAACATAGTGAGACTTTGTCTCCAAAAAAAAAATACTTGATATTAAATTATACAACTTGATTTGAAACTTACTAAAACAATAACAAACATTGTAGAATATCATTCTACACCCTTTTTTCATATATTCAGTCTCTCTGTGGTAACTTTTGACCAATTTCTTGTAAACAGTCTTCTAATTCACTAATTCTCAATTTTTCTAATCTGTTATTAATCTCTTCAGTTGGTTGAATTCTTACATTCAATCATAATTGTTTTTATTTTCAGAATTTCTATGGTTATTCTTTAAAATTTCTTCTTATTTGGACATATTTTTATTTCCTTAGACATAGTAAACATAGTTAACTCCATATTCTGTTTAATAATTCTACTATATAAATTATTTTAAGGTATGTTTCTGCTGTCAGTTACTTTCACTCATACTTACATGTGGTTTTTCATTTCTCACTTTTGTGAGCTGCTTGCTTTTCTTATAACTTGAGTAAATACTTTGAGATCTAGGATAAAGGTGAATGTCATCACAGAGGAACTACATTTGCATATGCTAGGTGCTGGGAAACTAAGAAGTAACAATCACTTTAAATTTACAATTTGGGTTGCATGAATACAACTCTTTTTCATTAAACATTATATTTTATTAAACAGTATACTATTTTTTTTTTCTGAGACAGAGTCTCACTATGTCGCCCTCTGTAAAATGCCGTGGCATCACAGCTCATAGCAACCTCAAACTCTTGAGCTTAAGTGATTCTCTTGCCTCAGCTTCCCAAGTAGCTGAGACCACAGGTGCCCCCCATAACACCTGGCCATTTTTTTTTGGTTGCCGTTGTCGTTGTTGTTTGTCAGGCCCAGGCTGGATTCAAACCCGCCAGCTCTGGTGTGTGTGGCTGGCGCCCTAGCTGCTGAGCTACAGGTGCCGAGCCACAGTATACTATTTTTTATTATTTCAAAATATTAAGGGGATACAGATACATTGGATGCACTTTTATAATGCTTGAGTCATGGTTGTAAGTGTGCTATCACCCAAAAGGTGTTCATTGCACCCTTTAGGAATACAACTTCTAATACAACATTTTCCTCCCTATTCTGCTTAGTACAATCAGGAAAATTCCTTTGTAGTGTCCTAGTGATGTGGGTAGGATACAAATTTTCTTTCAATGAGAATGTACTTCTTTGGGGTACCAATTTTAGTGGAAAAAGGACTCCTATGAAAATCCCTAACTTTAACAGGGTTTGTGCCTTTTAATGCTATTTTGGGTAGCTTCTACAAAGCTTAATTCTTCAGTGTTTCTCATATTGACTTATAGGTCACATTTTCTCACAGAACTGTTTTTTTGTGTGTGTTTGTTTTTCTTTGTGAGACATAGTTGCCCTCAGTAGAGTGCTATGGCATCACAGCTCACAGCAACCTCAAATTCTTGGGCTCAAGTGATCCTCTTGCCTCAGCCTCCCAAGGAGCTGGGACTATAGGAGCCCGCCACAATGCCCAGCTATTTTTAGAGACGAGGTCTTGCTCTGGCTCAGGGTGGTCTTGAACCTGTGAGCTCAGGCAATCCACCGGCCTCGGCCTCCACAGAACTCATGTTATATATATTAGTGAGTTTCCTTTGGTTAGTCTATAATGTTTAATCCATTCAATCATTTTAACAACTATGAATCAAGCACTTCTTTGTTCTAGGAACCTACTGTTCTAGTACTAGATATATAATAATAAACAAAATAGATAAAATAAACTCTGTTCTCATGGATCTTAAATCCATGTGCCCAAACAGAAAAAATGTAAATAAAATATATAGAATGGTACATGGTGCTATATGGTATGGTGAAAAACAAAGTTTGGTGGAGGGATAGAGAATGGGGGGAGTACAATTCTAACCAATAACTAGTAAAATTTATTTTTATCTGTTCCAAAAAGTGCTTAAAATAGATATGACTTATAGAACCTAAGTATTACAAATTAAATAATAGTGCCTATATAAGCAAAGATTTTCAACTGAGGAGCTTTATAAAAGCATAGCTTCCTTTTTCACAGCAGCAGGCCCTAGAGAGAATTGCTCAGGCTCTAAGTCATTTAACAGATAAGCTATCAAAGCCTGAGGCAGGTTCCCCAAGAAGGCAGTGGCTGGAAAAGTTAAGAGACTGAAAATAGTAATAGAAATCCCAGGAAGAAAGGAATGAGAAGCCAAGAAGAAAAGCACACTTCTGGCTGATGATATGAACACCATGGACAGGCAGTCCCTTCTAATCAACCATTTGCTGAGAGCTTTTCTTTCTAAAATTCAACTATTTCTGAGCAAGATAGTGTTCCAATTTGGCATATAATGTTACAAAACTTTCCCTCATTATTCTATCCCCCAAACAAATATTTACCTTTGAGGTTTTTCTGACAACTTTTTTTTTTTCTGACAACTTTAATGATAAAAAAGATCCCTTTTTATGCCTACCTACCTCTACCATTATAAATCTTATTAAAGAGATGCAGTTCTACTCTGGCTTTCTCTTATATTTTACCTTAATAACTAGGTTAGAAATCAGGATCTGGGGTGAAATTAAAGAAGATAAAAAATTGGAACAAAGTTTCAAAAAGCATTCCAGTAATGACTGGACAAGAAGAGATAACCAACCAGTTTAGTCTTCTGTAGTTTGCACACAACCATTTCCACTACCTTAGAGCACCTACCACACACTAAGCTGAAAAAACAGAAGGGGGTAACAAAAGCAAGTCCTCTCTAAATCCACTGACTTATATATTAATAGCTGAGATGACAGTCTTCTAAGGAATGAGCTATAAATTAAGCCTGACCATAATAGCTTCAGATTTTATTCCTTCTATGGAAAGGGGCCTGATTATTTTCACCTGCAAAAAGCAAGTGTTTTAATCTTTGAGTGCCTAGTTTTTTTGTAATTACACTGATATTTTGTAATTTCACCAAAATAGCTTCTTCTCTCTCAAATGGTGACTATCAGATATATTTCCAGAAATTTTTCAAATTAAATGCAACGTATTTGTATTCAAAATTTCATAAAATAAAGTCTCAAGTTTAAATAGTATAAGGAGCAACATACAATCAAAACAAAGCATCAGCAGAAAGATGTTAGCCAGAAACAATTACCTTTACGGCTGCATGTTTGTTTTCATCTTCTTCCATCCACAGATCCTGTTCATAATAATATAAACCATCATTGATAACTTTAGCAAGTTCAGATGTAATTTTTGCCCGAGACACGTGATTGCCTGTTCGATCTCCTCCAGGATGTTTTCTTACGTAAGGTGGTGTCTGAGTCACAATCAAAATCTTGTTTAAATCTTGGTCATCAATTTCATAATCTGAATCATTATCAGACCAATCAGTAAATGTGTTTTTTCGACCTTCTATATGTTCCATCTCCTCATCAAATAAAAAATCAAGTTCTTCTTGTTCTAGTTCTTCTGAAGGACATAACTGATTTGATGCCTCTTCAGGTACAGATACTGATTCCTGAAGGAAGAAATTGGTATTTCATATAAAACTTTTCTATCACTTCAATATAAATGTCATGTAACAGTGTTACAAGTAAGTAATATCAAGCTTGTATACACAATGACTAGTTTAGCAGCCAAACTATAAAAGACAAGCCAGTATCATTCTGGCCAACAATTACAAAGTAACTGCTAAGACCAAGTTTCATTTAAGAATAAAGAAAAACACAAAGTTGGCTCGGTGCCTGTGGCTCAAGCGGCTAAGGCGCCAGCCACATACACCTAAGGTGGCAGGTTCGAATCCAGCCCGGCCTACCAAAACAACAATGATGGCTGCAACCAAAAAATAGCCGGACGCTGTGGTGGGCGCCTGTGGTCCCAGCTACTTGGGAGGCTGAAGCAGGAGACGCGCTTGAGCCCAGGAGTTGGAGGTTGCTGTGAGCTGTGATACGACAGCACTCTACCCAGGGGGACAGCTTGAGGCTCTGTCTCAAAAAAAAAAAAAAAGAAAAGAAAAACACAAAGTTGAATAAAGGAAGGATTCTATTAAACACTCCTTTAGAATTAGAATGGTCTTCAGATCATCCATTGCATTGTGTTGACTCATTTTAAGTGATGAAAAAACAAAGGCCTAGGCCTAAAGATTGGAAGTTATTTGCCTATGGTTTCAGAATTCGGGCTAGAATCAAGGTTTTCCAACGTTCAGAGTGAATGATTTTCCCTAGTCTGAACTCTTTTAAATTCACAATGATAATATCTTAGTTTCTCAGGTAAACCCCTCTGTCCCATTCTCATCCTCATTCTACTTGGCCCAGTTTCTCTGTCAAATTCATCCTAACACTCCCTAAATTTTTAAATTTCCATTCCTCCTGTAGAATTCAAAAATAGCTACTGGATTGCATAACAAGTCTAAACTTTTACATCTTAGATCCTCTAATATTTATCCTAGTCTAAAACTGACAGCATAAGAAAATAAGCTCTTCTTGCTGTTGCCTTCACTTGCCATCCTCTGATGGAGCTTGATCCTTCAGTTCATGCTAACTCCCTTACATCTAGGACAAAACAATTCTTCCCTTTTGTAATTCCTATTCATGTAGCTATATATCCACTCAGCTCATAATTCTCTGCGTGCTTCCTCTAATCCAGGCTCTGCTCTAGGTAGACCTATACAGCAATAAATTTGACAATAACTCTGCCCTGATGGAGCTATGTTCTAGTAAATGGAAGGCTACCTATGATTTTTTACTAAGATAAAGACAAGATGTAAAACCTTGCGAGGATATATTTTTGAAAAACACTGAATATATTTTTTAAAAAGCATACACCTTATTCTTCACAGTTGTAGGTACACAAAAAGATCTGAGAATAAACACCAAACTGTTTTTGTTTTTTTCTTTTCTTTGAGATAGTCTCACTCCATGCCCTAGGGAGAGTGCTATGGTGTCATAGCTAACAGCAACCTCAAACTCCTGGGCTCAAGCAATCCTCTTGCCTCAGCCTTTTGAGTAGCTAAGACTACAGGTGCCTGCCATAACACCTGGCTAGCTTTATTTATTCTTTTTAGTAGGAACAAGGTCTTGCTCTTGCTTAGGCCGGTCTTAAACTCAAATAATCTACTCACTTTAGCCTCCAGAATGCTAGGATTACAAGCATGAGCCATTATGCCCAGCAGAACATTTACTTTTTACCTGATAAATTTCTCCTTCAAACACAATTTTTTTCTAAATTTCTTTATTTATTTTTTGCAGTTTTGGCTGGGGCTGGGTTTGAATCCGCCACCTCCAATATATGGGGCCCGCACGCTACTCCTTCGAGCCATAGGCGCTGCCCAAACACAATTTTTTTTTATAACTTCTGAGGAAGAGACAATTAAGATTTTTGATGGAAGATGACTTGACTGTGTGTGCTTACATTCAGTAATAATATATAGTAATGCAAAGAACAAATATAAATCAATACTGAAAACACGTATTACTATCAGATCGGAAACTTTTATTTCTTCTAGAAAGCAGGAAGTAAATGAGATTGTATTAATAAACAAGAGCAAAGGAAATTGCAACCTAGAACTAACATAAAGGCTGATGGGGAGGCAAAAGGCATTGACCACATTAAGATCCTAGAAAACTTTGAGATGGCAGCAATCAAAATAGGTATTTGGAAAAATCAAATATAAGACGTAGCTAGAACAGTCAACCCAATCCCTCTAAGAAGATAAGCTATAAAGTCAGTTCCCAACTAAAAGTTCAAGAATTGCTTTCCTAACAAAGCAAAAGATTTGCCAAGAGAGGGCTCATATTTTAGGTGCTGGGCCTACAGAGAGATTAAACATATTCTAGTATTATTCTGAACCTCTAAAAACAGAGCTGGGCAGAGGAAGAGGTAATTTCACCCATGAATGAAATACATTAAGAAATTCTATGTCTCAGAGAAAAGGACCCTTTATTTAAACAATTCTGGAGATCCAGGGTGGTGCCTGTAGCTCAGAGAGTAGGGCCCAGGCCACATACATCAAGGTGGCGAGTTCAAACCCAGCCCGGGCCAGCTAAACAACAGTGATAACTGCAACAAAAAATAGCTGGGCGTTTTGGCGGGCACCTGTAGTCCTAGCTTCTTGGGAGGCTGAGACAAGAAAATCACTTAAGCCCAAGAGTCTGAGTTTGTTGTAAGCTATGATGCCATGGCACTCTACCAAGGGTGACCAGACGTCCTGATTTTGG
>NW_003852488.1:6114736-6120029 GCF_000181295.1 Otolemur garnettii | reverse complement strand
CCCCCCCATAATGTATGACATGAATATTCAGCACAATAAGGAAAAACAGACTTATACCAAAGTATATCATCTTGAAATTTCAAGAATAAGAATGAAAAAACTGTCTTAAAATACTAAAAAGAAAAAAAAGCGCACTTAATACTGAAAGTATTGAATTTTGCAATAGAAAAACTGAAACCAAGATGGCAACAGAAAAATGCTTCTAAAATTACAGAAAAATGACACCCAACCATGATTTCTAGACCCACTCTAGAATGTTTGTTTTAAAAAGTTAATTTTTAAAAAACTACATTGATGTTGTCAAACAAATAAATTTAACCTATCTCCACAGAGAGCTCGGAAATATTTAGGCCTCCAGAACCTAGAGCTCTGCTTCTTCCAGGCTGATACTCACTCTGTAGCATTAGAAGACTACATTTCAGATGTACTGCCATTCTTTGGTCATAAAACTGAAAGGGCCTAGGCTCTATACAGTTCCCATTAATCTTCTAAAACCAGATACTGTCATCAATTTTCTGGCCCTCCACAGTACAATCCTTCTCTGGTACTTACCCTTCCTTTATTTCATCAAATAGAAGATAGTATCAATTTTAAGATGAACTATTATTTTGCATAGAACTGAAAAACCTATGTTGAAATGTGAAGACTTTTTTTAACTGTGGAGGGGAAAATGTAAAACTCAGAAAGGACATGTTATAAATTTTTGTCATGGAGTCTAAGACACTATCTCCTATAGTTAACCAGATGTAATAACAAAACTATAAAAATTATTTAGAATCTTTAGAAATTCTTGTTTTTGAAAAAGTCACTTTAGGCTTTTAAAATGCATTCTGAGGGGGGGAGAAACCTTGTGGTAACACTAAAGCATGCTATGTCTAACTACCATTGCTAATTAACAAGTTATCTTTGATCAGTTTCTTAAACTCAGCACTACTTGATACTTTGGACAGTTCTTCACTGTGCTTAAGGAGAAGGACAGTTGTCCTGTAGTTGTCCTGTATACTGCAGAATGCCAGCATCCCTGTCCTCCACCCACTAGACACAATAGCACTCTCCTAGTTGTAACCACCAAAAATGTCTCTTCACATTGCCAAATGTTCCCTGAGGCAAAAACCTCAATATTTCCCATTCCCTCCAATGTAGAACCACTTTTAAATCCTTTGTGCTTTCTTTCTTCATGCTTTGACTTTAGGGATAATGAGAGTTATTCACAAAAGTTTTTAAAACTATATAATTTTTCATTCTTCCTATACATAGGCCCAATATTTTTAGTTACCTTTTTCATATAGAGTTTACTTTCAATATCTGAATTTGAGTGTCACTCTTTCCTAGTTTTTTTTTTTTTGTCATTTTTGGCCCGGGCGGGGTTTGAACCCACCACCTCCAATATATGGGGCCAGCACCCTACTCCTTTGAGCCACAGGCGCCACCCCCCAAGTTTATTTTTTAGTAAACTTTTTGAGATAATTATACATTTACACAGAGTTACAGACCTCATTCCTTCAATGTTAGTATCTAACAAAATTATAGAACAATATCACACTGACATTAACATAAATCAATCATACTTAACATTTCCCCAGTTTTACTTATATTCATTTTTGATCTAATATCAAAGCAATTTTATCATCACACATGTTCAAAAATTCAGAGCAGTTCCACCACAAGGCTCTCCTATTACCCTTTTAATAATCATACTCGTATCATTCACTTGTGTGCCCCCAAAAAGTTAGTTCTCTTTTTCTTCTATACATTACAACACCTAAACATATATATAACTGGATATATGTCCTAAGAACCTTGTAAATAAATAATTAACAAGGCTGGGCATAGTAGCTCACGTCTGTAATCTAGCACTCTGGGAAACTGAGGCGGGAGGATTACCTGAACTTGAGAGTTCAAAACCTGCCTAAGAGTGAGTCCCGGTCTCTACTAAAAATGGGAAAAATAGCCAAGCATTATGGTGGGCACTTGTAGTCCCCGCTACTCAGGAGCTGAGGCAGTAGGAGTATGAAGTTGCTATGAACAAGGCTAACACCATGGCACTCTAGCCTGGAGCAACAGAGGGAGATTCTGTCTCAAAAAACACCCAAAAAACAACAACAACAAAAAAGAGTGCAACTTCAAATTTTGGATTTTTCCCAACTTTTTAGAAATTGAAATATTATTCAGGTTTAGTCAAAGTAAAAAGTCAAAAATTCTTAAGTCATGTTCAGAAATAGAAAATATACTTTAGAAACTGACACTGTATAACTTTCTTCCTTATAGAATAACCTGTAAGTTTCTAGTGAAAGACAACAAAACCAATTTTTAAAACTTTTCCAAATTTCACGTAATTACCCGCCAAACAGAAAATATAGTGAACTTACACTCTACCCAGGGCATATCACACGTCATTTAGTAACAACTTACCTTCAATTTCACTGGGGCTGGACGGTGCCTCTTTTTTACTTCAATCCATGGTTCTGAGTCCAAGTCAGGCAAACTAGTAGATAAACCTCTAAACATTGCTTGAAGATTACTTGTTTCAGTATTTTTCTTTAGGCTCAAGGGGCTTCCAATTCTTGGAGAATTTGGGGCAGACTCTAAAATTTTAAATTAGTTCTATAGTTAAATCGATAATGGTTTTTCTTATAAAATACACTTCATTTTTTCTTTAAAAATGAAAGATCATTGGGCTTGATCTTTCTTTTCACAAAAACATAATAACTCAGCCTGTTATAACCTTCCCAATAATTTTCAAACCTTAAGAGCTTGTAAGACTTACTCAAAAGTGAAACTAGTGAATAAAGTAATGTCACCAACCGTTACACAGACCATCACATTCATTCAAACTTCTCAAGAATATCAATGTGAGTCACTTAATTATGACAATACAACTATTTGGGAATCAAGTTCTCCACAAAATCTTAAGTTAAAATCTATACATCATAATGAAATTGTGAAATCTCAACTGCTATTAAGCCATAGTTAGGCTAAATGCACATTTTACTCAAGGTAAAATTAGTCTCTCATTGTTCTACTAGGATCTAAAGCAGCCATTACTCTTACTTTTTCCATTTCCTTTGCTTAACAAGGTTTGCTGACATGCAGTAAATGCACTACATTTAATGTATAAACACAAGAAGCATTACCACTTTGCTCATACTGAATACTGTAAAAAATAGAACGTTAGATTGCTAAAGTACACAGCCCTGGCAATAACATTTAAAGCATTTAAAAACTGTTGGAATTTTTAGGCCAGGTGCAGTGGCTCATAATGCTAGCACTCTGGGAGGCCGAAGTGGGTGGATTGCCTGACCTTGAGAGTTAGAAACCAGACTAAGTAAGAGCAAGACCCCCTCTCTAAAAATGAAATAGTTGCATTATAGTGGGCACCTGTAGTCCTAGCTACTTGGGAGGCTGAGATAGGAGGATCGCTTAAGCCCAAGAGTTTGAGGTTGCTGTGGGTTATGATGCTACAGCACTCTACCAAGGGCAACAAAGTGAGACTGTCTCAAAAAATATAACAGCCTTTCTCTACAGTATTGCTTTTACAGGCTTAATTTTAATCAAAATAATTATATGCTCACTGTGGGAGGCTGAGATGGGTGGATTGCCTGAGCTCAGGAGTTTAAGACCAGCTTAAGCCAGAGGGAGACCCCATTTCTAAAAAAACAAAACAAAACCCCAAAACATAGCCAGGCACTGTGACTGGCAATTGTAGTCCGAGCTACTGGGGAGTCTGAGACAAGAGAATCACTTGAATCCAATTAAGATTGCTATGAGCTATGATGCCACAGCACTCTACTGAGGATGACAAAATAAGACTCTGTCTCAAAAACCAAAAAAACCAAAAAAACCTGGATGTTGTACCAGGCATCAATAGTACCAACTACTTGAGAGACTAAGGCAAGAGAATTGCTTGAGCCCAAAAATTTGAGGTTGCTGTGACATATGATACCAACATACTCTACTGAGGGCAACAAAATGAGACTGTCTCAAAAAAAAAAAAATTACATGCTCTATAAAATCCAAATTGTTCCCTTTATAAAATTTAAGTCAAGGAGTATTTAAATGTTTTAAGTTGCATTCATCTTCAGGCCTGAAGATGCAATATGTGGCCAGGTGTGGTGGCTCACACCTGTAATCCCAACACTTTGGGGGTCAAAGGGAGAGAACTGTTTGAGCCCAGGTGCTTTAGACTAGCCTTGGCAACATAGAAGACTCCATCTCTACAAAAACATAAATAAACTAGGAAAAGATACAATATGGGCTTGCACTGGACAAAAGATGTTTTAAAAAATGTATAATGTAACATGCTGTAAAACTCAAAAATACACAATTTTATTTTTTATTAAAATGTATACTATAAAATTCTAATCATTTACTCCTCGGTCATTTCATTGAAAATATAGTAGAACCTCCATAGTTGACCACATCCCATATCCTTAAATTGACCTAATTTTCACAGACCAGACACAGGATAAGTATGTATCAATACAGCAGGCGTTGTTCCTCATATTGACCATTTGTGTATGTTGACCAGTTTGTTACAAGCCCTTAGGTAGTCAACTTACAGAGGTTCTACTGTATTGTCCAGTTGAATGTTACACATATATGCAGAAGGTTGAAATAACACCAAAGATCTTTTTATTAAATGAAAGTCACATTTCAAGAATGGATTTAAGAGTGTTACAAGATTTTACTTTCATGTACATGCTACCATCAGATTGCTTTAGCATCTTTCCCAAGGATATATGGATTCAACCATCAGATTAATAAATTATTTTCAAAAAGGTTATACTGGCCAGGCGCAGTGGCTCACACCTGTAATCCTAGTACTCTGGGAGGCCGAGGTGGGTGGACTGCCTGAGCTTAGGAGTTCAAGACCAACCTGAGCCAGAGCAAGACCTCATCTCTAAAAATAGCCAGGCGTTGTAGCAGGCACCTGTAGCCTCAGCTACTCAGGAAGCTGAGGCAAGAGAATCACTTGAGCCCAAACAGTTTGAGGTTGCTGTGAGCTATAATGCCACAGCAACTCTACTGAGGGTGACAAAGTGAGACTGTCTTTAAAAAAAAAAAAAATAAAGGGTACATTGCCTCCTAACAGAAAAAGCTCTAGAACTGTGCTGTTCAAAAAAAAAAAGAAATGTGACTAGTCCTGAAACTTGATCAGAAGCATAAACCACACATCAAATTTAGATATATTGTCAAATTAAAATATTTAAATTTCATGGTTTATAATTTTAAGCCTACGTAAAGTTTTTAGTATACATATGGCTCACATATTTCTATTGGACACTGTGGCTCT
>NW_003852488.1:6108406-6113382 GCF_000181295.1 Otolemur garnettii | reverse complement strand
AAAAAAAAAAAAAAAAGAATTTAGGTAAGAAAATTTTAAATAGTCTTAGAACATAGTTTTTGAAGATGTTACCATTATATCAATAATCATACAATATATAAAAATATATTATACACAATTTTTATATTTTTAGTTGTATATATACTGTGTGATTTTCTGCACCTGTATCTTTATATACAATAAAAAGATTGCAAGCTACACATTTGCAAAGATTTAAAGGTTATAGGAGGTCCTTAATCTTCCAGACCAAAATGAGTTTAAATGTCTTGAATTATCTGATATTTAGAGCAAAAAATATTTTTAGATATTTTTGAGACAGTCTCACTTTATTGCCCAGGCTGGAGTGCCATGGCCTCAGCCTAGAGCACAACAATCTCAAACTCTTGGGCTCAATCCATCCTCCACCTCAGCCTCCAGAATAGCTGGGACTATAGGCACCTGCTACCACATCTGGCTAATTTTTCTGTTCTTAGTAGAGACAGTGTCTCACTTTACTCAGGCTAGTCTCAAACTCCTGAGCTCTAGTGATTCTGCCACCTAGGCCTCCCAGAATGCTAGAATTACAGGCAGAAGCCACCATACCCAGTCTTTAGATACATTATTTTAACACTTAAGTTATAATTTCTGAGAAGACAGAAAACTTGTCTTAGCTGGTTTTATCAAGTGAAAATTGTCTATGTGATCCCCTAAAGATAAACCATATATGTATCTAACATGACTTTTTCTACCACTGTGAGATCACAGGTTTCTTTAAAAAGGATTGTATATTTTCTGTGTGGCTCTTTTGAAAACACTTCTACCTATCAAGTTTTCAAAGGAAATCCCCAGATTTTATTCAGTAACCATTAGATGCTCTCACACATTTTTAAAATACGGAACGCTTCACGAATTTGCGTGTCATCCTTGTGCAGGGGCCATGCTAATCTTCTCTGTATTGTTCCAATTTTAGTATATGTGCTGCCGAAGCAAGCACTCTCACACATTTTTTTAAAAAGCAAAAACAATAAAATGATTGTCAGGTATCTGAGTTCAATTTTTTTTCTTTTCTTTTCCTTTTTTTTTTTTTTTGGTGAGACAGTCTTTTTACATTGCCCAGGCTAGAGGCCCATGGTGTCAACCTAGCTCACAGCAACCTTAAACTCCTCGGTTGAAGCAATTCTCTGTCAGCCTCCTGTGCCTGAGAAGCTGGGACTACAGGTACCTGTCACAATGTCCAGCTTCTTTTTTTTAAGAGACAGTTTCAGTTTGTCACCCTTGGTAGAGTACTGTGGCATCTTAGCTCACAGCAACGTCAAACTCCTGGGCTCAAGCAATTCTCTTGACTCAGCCTCCTAAGTAGCTGGGACTACAGGCGCCTGCCACAACACCCAGCTATTTTTAGAGACTGAGTCTTGCTCTAGCTAGCTTAGACTGGTTTCCAACTCCTGAGCTCCTGCAATCCACCCAGCTTGGCCTCCCAGAGTGCTAGGATCACAAGCATGAGCTACCAAGCTGGGCCTAATGCCCAGCTAATTTCTAGTAGAGTCATGGTCTTGTTCTTGTTCCAGCTAGTCTCAAACTCCTGAGCTCAAAGAATTCTTCCACGTTGGCCTCCCAAAATGCTAGGGTATAGGCTTGAGCCTCTGAGTCCAGCCCTGACTGCCTCATTTTGATGAATGAAAGCCTTTTAAGAGTTGATACTGCAATATCATATCCATAGCACTACAAACACCTTCATTTCAAAAGTAATGTTCCCATTCCAATAAACATTTTGTGGTGCATAAATCTTATACTCAGTGAAAATGTCAACCCATGTTAGAAAATTCAACCTCCAGAGAAAAAAATAGGAATTTTCATTTGATGAAAAGACCCATTTTGCTAAAATATTTTACCACATAATTCCCTCAAAAAGTATACATCAAGGGTTTTGTCTTCAGAGATTAAAATGATACAAATAAAAGCTTCACTACTTTTCTCCACTCAGGTGTACATATAAGACAGTCTAGGCTTCCTATCTCTTATTTTCACTTCAAAAAATTTTTTTAAGAGATAAGGTCTCACTGTCACCCATGGTAGACTACAGTGGTGTGATCACAGCTCACTGTGACCTTGAACTCCTGGGTTCAAATGATTTTCCCACCTCAGCTTCCCAAGTAGCTGAGGCTATAGGTACATACCACCACGTCCAGCTAATCTTTTTTCTTTTTAACAGAGACAGGGTTTCACGACATTGTCCAGGCTGACCTTAAACTTCCGACCTCAAGCAATCCTCCCTCCTTGGCCTTGCAAAGTGTTAAGATTACAGACATAAGGCCACCAAACCTGGCAACGACTGACTTAAGGAAACTACACCTTTTGTGTGTGTTTTGTCACCCTTGGTAGAATGCTGTGGCACCATAGTTCATAGCAACCTCAACTCTTAGGCTTAAGTGATCCTCAGCCTCCCAAGTAGCTGGGCCTACAGGCACCCAGCACAATGCCTTTTAGAGATGAGGTCTCGTTTTGGCTCAGCCTGGTCTCGAACCTGTGAATTCAGGCAATCTATCCACCTTGGCCTCCTAGAGCAGTGGTTCTCAACCTTCCTAATTGCTGCATTGTTACAAATGGAAAAAAGAGGTCAAGACCGGGCAGTGCCTGTGGTCCAAAGGAGTAGGGCGCTGGCTCCATATGACGGAGGTGGTGGGTTTAAACCCAGCCTTGGCCAAAGAAACAAGGGGGTAGGGGTCAAGACCCACTGTCCTACAGAGCTAGGATTACAGGTATGAGCCACCAAGCCCAGCCCAGGAAACTATACCTTCTTATCACAGAGGAATTAAGGTCAGAAGTTTGAGAATTCATGAGAAAGGGTAATTTACATATGCTGTATTGTGAATCAGTGTAATTCTAAATACATTCCATTTCTCTTTGTTAACCATCTAGTTTCTGATGTATAATCTCAAGACCCTAAAATTTATGACAGTTTAATATACATTGACTTATTTCAGGCAATATGTGCATGCAGCTGAGTATATATTAAAAAACACAAAAATGTACAAGACACTATGATTTTATTCTTGTAATTTTATTAATAATGCATAAGTCGTTAATGGACAGGGATTATCAACTTAAAATGTCCTATCTTAACTATCCTGTAGAAAAAATATTGTCTATTTTATTCAACTTAAATGTCTATTCATAAGCTGGCTAAAAAGTATCATCTTGGACCCAAGTTTATACAATAAATAAATCTAACTTACACAATAAGCTATTATATGTTTAAAATAAAAAAACTAAAACAATGTCACTTTTCTTCAATTTTTAAAACACCTGCCCAAGTTGACTGTTGGGATAGAAGCAGAGAGCTGACAAACATGAGATAAAAATATTTGTGAGACTGTCCATCATCTGTTTTATTGATGGAAAAGTCTCTTTATACTGATGTATCAAAAATACATTTTAAAGAATAAAAGAAAAAACTATCCTCACTCATTTCTTACCCTTTATATGTACACATTAATAAATCTTACAGTCCAAGGGAAACATCATGACAACATGTGAGTTATATGATGTACACTGTACTGAAAGACAAATCAATTAGCAACGTACTTAACAATCTGGAAAATGCTACTCAATCCTCTCTTTTTCTGCTTTATTGATCTGGACACAAGTACATAAGCCTGAAAACAAAAGACTGACTCTTGCAGTATTTCCAGAATAATAATAATTAACTTTCCCACCGTGAATAAAAGTAGCCCATGAAGCCCAGGCCAATTACACAGAAATGGTCAGCTCCTATAAAAACATAGCAGTCCTCTGGTCTATCTCTCATCCTCATCACAAAGGTGGTTATCTTCACGGTAGTGTTGGCCCAACCTCCTTCACAAGGAGTTGGAGTAGATATTCTTGAACAGAAGACAGTCTGGTCGCTTTCATTTCTGCAGCACGATTTGTTCCAACATTTATAATGGCATTTCAGTGAGTCACCTATTCCACTGCATATTCCGATCAAATGACATCCAAGAGCATCAGTAGATCATCACCCTGACTGAAAAAAGTTTAAGCACACATTTTTTC
Organism: Otolemur garnettii; assembly: GCF_000181295.1. Classification (NCBI taxonomy): domain Eukaryota; kingdom Metazoa; phylum Chordata; class Mammalia; order Primates; family Galagidae; genus Otolemur; species Otolemur garnettii. The sequence goes on along the minus strand of NW_003852488.1, from coordinate 6,109,350 downwards.
CCAAGAGGGAATGTCTTAAAAATGATCGAGGAAAAATTCTTAACATTAAAGAGATTTTGGAAATTCTACACACAACCAGATTAAAGAGAACCTCAATTCTGCTTTAGAATGTAGGTCATCTTATCTTTTCAAGACAAAGCTGAAGTACGTTGGCAACAAAATTAAAAGAAGGCTACCCACTCTTAGGACTTTTAGACTATTTCAATCTTACTAGACTGTTCCAATTTTATAAGGGGAAAACTGACATAATGCATTTACAATCATTTAGTAAAATTATAAGATACATAGAAATACACACATGACAAAGTATACATATGAACAAGAAACATGAGAGAGCATCTCTCATAATTCTTAGATCCCTATTTAACTTATAGCTCTGTGTAGCAGGCAGTAGAATTTAGAGCATTAAAAGTCATTTATTTATTTTCCCACTGAATCTCAAACTAAAAAAAGGATAGAAGAACTGGACCAAAAAGCCCAATGTTATGACGTTTGCTCTACAAGAAAAGTTGTTACCTGTATGCGAACAAAAGGCTTGGCCTGGTACGAACTCCGGACAATCAATCAGTTGAGAGAAGTCTGTTTGTGGCACATTACGTGGAGGAGGGCCTGGAATTGGCCATTTTTCTGGTTCTATCTTTTTTCTCATTTTCTCATCCACAATTTCTACTTCAGTGCTATCTTTCAGTGCCTATCAACAGAAATCAAGCTATTAGAACTTCCATTCAAAACAATTTCACTGCATGTCCTCTACTTCTAATAACCTAAAAATTAGAAAATCTGAAATTAGCAGACTAGTTTGTAGTTAATGGTTATAATTAACCCCTTAGAACAATCTGTAATGTCATTTGTCTCTGTGAAGTAACAAATATTTTGATTTCCAAATGATTTAACTTGCAAATGATATCTTCTTTTTTTTTTTTTTTTTGAGACAGAGCCTCAAG
>NW_003852488.1:6104747-6108032 GCF_000181295.1 Otolemur garnettii | reverse complement strand
TAAAATATCACTAAATAAAATTTAGGTACTTTATGTTATTATTGTAACACCTACCACTATTGAATAATAAATACTTCAGGCAGACATAATTTCTTATAATACACAAGACAGTTATTACCACTATATTATAGATAAGGAAACTGAGGCTCAAAGAAATGAACTTAATAAAAGATCATAGATCTAGTATGAGACAATATCAGGTTTCAAACCAATCTTATTTAAAAATAAAGATTTAAATCTAAAATAAAACTAGACAAATTTCTTCAAAACAAAAACTAAAGCTTTATAGTCAGGCATGGTGACTCATGCCTATAATTCCACCATTTGGGGGAGCAGAGATTAGAAGATCACTTGAGGCTAGAAGTTCAAAGACCAGCCTGAGCAACATAAAACCATCTCTATAAAATATTAGCCAGGCGTGGTGACCCACACAAGTAGTCCTAGCTCATCCAGCAGGATCTCATAAGCCCAGAAGGTGGAGATTGCAATGAGCTGTCATTTTGCCACTATGCTCTAGTCTAGGTGAGGGCAAAAACCCATCTCAAAAAAAAAAAAAAAAAAACCTTAAAATTAGGGTGGTGCTCATAGTACAGTGGGTAGCCACATACACTGAAGCTGGTAGGTTTGAACCTGGCCCAGGCCAGCTAAACAAGAATGACAAATATAATAGCCAAGTGTTATGGAAGGTGCCTATAATCCCAGCTATTTAGGAGGCAAGAGAATCGCTTAAGCCCAGGAGTTTGAGATTGCTGTGAGTTGTGACACCAAAGCACTCAACTGAGGGTGACACTGTGAGACTCTGTCTCAAAAAAAAAAGAAAGAAAAGAAAAAGAAAAATTAAAGCTTTTTAGGCCAGGCATGGTGGCTCAAGCCTGTAATCCTAGCACTCTGGGAGGCCAAGGTAGGCAGGTTGCCTGAGCTCACAGGTTTAAGAGCAGCCTGAGCCAGAACAAGACCCCATCTCAAAAGAATAGGCAGGCGTTGTTCTTGTGGACGCCTGTAGTCCCAGCTACTCAGGAAGCTGAGGCAAGAAGATCACTTAAGCCCAAGAGTTTAAGATTGCTGTGACCTATGATGCCATGGCACTCTACCGAGCCTCCTGGCCAAAGCTTTTTCTTTCTTTTTTTTTTTTTTTTTCCCAGTTTTTGGCCAGGGCTGGGTTTGAACCCATCACCTCCAGTATATGGGGTCAGGGCTCTACTCCTTTGAGCCACAGGCACTGCCCCTGGCCAAAGCTTTTTAAAAGGAGTAATTACCTTTTAAATAACTCAAAACACGCATGGTTAATAGCTAAGATCACTGTTTTATAACATGTTATCTACACCTTAATCTAAAAAACAAAACTACAACTCCTTGAAACTTTCCTATATGCTTAAATTTTTTTAAATGAAGTTATAGCGGCTCGGCGTCTGTGGCTCAAGTGGCTAAGGTGCCAGCCACATACACCTAAGGTGGAGAGTTCGAATCCCCAGCCTGGGCCCGCCAAACAACAATGATGGCTGCAACCAAAAAAAATGGCCGGGTGTTGTGGCAGGCGCCTGTAGTCCCAGCTACTTCGGAGGCTGAGGCAGGAGACTTGCTTGAGCCTAGGAGTTGGAGGTTGCTGTGAGCTGTGATGCCATGGCACTCTACCCAGGGGGACAGCTTGAGGCTCTGTCTCAAAAAAATAAAATAAAATAAAATAAAATAAAATAAAATGAAGTTATGGAAAGTGACTGCCAATAATGTTGGCTAGAATATGGAGCAAGTCCAGCTCTTAACAGTGGTAGTTTTAATTGACTCAATACTTTAGGAAATGTCTAGCAGTAGCTACAACAGCTAAGCACATATATATATATATATTTTTTTTATCTGTTCCCCACCAATTTCATAGGAAAATAAATGTTTATGTCCTCCTAAAATGATAATATTATAGGTTCATAGCAGCATCACAGGCAAACGGGAAAGAATCCAACTATTTCTATCAATAGGAACATGGAAAAATAAATTGTGTTATATTTATATAATGGAATACTATCCCAAAATAGAAAATAAATAACTACTACATACCAAAAACATGGGTATTTCTCACAGAAATATCAGGAAAAGAGTCAGATATAAAGGAATATATACAATATTAACTCTATGTGAAGCTCAAAAACATTTGAGAAACCTTTGAAAAGCAATTACCTTTAGGGAGAAGAGTGGTACTGACTAAGAAGATACAGGAGGGAGCATGCTGGAATACTGAAAATGTTTTATGTCTTGATCTGGATGGCAGATAGGTATATATATCAGAAAAAAATTCATATATAATCTTATTTATAATATTCAGCATATAAATTATGCCTTAATTTAAAAGAAAACATTTAAAGAAAAAGTCATGGGATGAAAACCTCAAAAGTTCTTTAGATAGATATAGCTATCTTGATCTGGATGAAGGACCTTTCAAGATATGTTTCTTAAAATAACTGTAAAAGAAGAAAGGGCATGACTTTTTTTTTCTTTTTTTTTCGGAGACCAAGTCTCATTTTGTCACCTTCTTTAGAGTGCTGAAGCATCACAGCTCACAGCAACCTCCAGCTCATGGGCTTAGGCGATTCTCTTGCCTCAGCCTCCCTAGTAGCTAGGACTACAGGTGCCGCCACAACGCCCAGCTATTTTTTTGTTGCCGTTTGGCCAGGGCTGGGTTCGAACCTGCCACCCACGGTATATGGAGCCGGCACCCTACTCACTGAGCCACAAGTGCCACCCAGGCATAACATTTTTATGTAGTATAATATCCTAGTATTTTCTCATATAAACTATCTTGGGAGGAAGATACAAGAAAGAAGTAACACAGATTGTAACCATGGAAGGTAACTGATTCACTGCTGATGAATGATGGAAAATTTTTTACTATGTACCCCTTGAATTTTGAATTTTATGAAATTTCCAATTTGAAAAACAAATTTAAAAAGAAAAAGAGAAAAGAAAGTAAAGGATTCATCAAGGCCTTAAAAGGATTGTACAAACTATACCATGTACAAAATTAATGTAAAGACTTAGACAAACCAGAGCTACACATTTTTATTAAAACCAAGCCCTGCTAATCCCAGAGTCCTAAACAATGAGTTAATATGTACATCAAAATATCTCAATATCTGAGGTTTTACCTATTACTTTTGATCCTTTTCTTGTCTTTTCTTTTCTTTTTTAAGAGACAGAGTCTCACTTTGTTGCCCTCTGTAGAATGCCATGGTATCACAGCTCACAGCAACCTCCAGCTCTTGGGCTTAGGCGATTCTCTTGCCTCAGCCTCCCAAG
>NW_003852488.1:6089151-6104177 GCF_000181295.1 Otolemur garnettii | reverse complement strand
AAAAAAAAAAAAAGTAGCAGGCATAGTTATATGGCTGATATTGTATTAATTATTCTCCTAAATGCTCCTAATTTATAGCCTAAGTGTTATTTGCCCTACTTTAACAAGAAAATTGAAGCATGAAGAGGTTAAATAAGTTACAAGTGGCAAGTGATCCTGAATCAGGATCAGCTGGATCTAATAAAAAGATTACAAATAACTTTGAGTTATGGGGAAGACATCAGAATGCACTAAGCTGAAAATACATGGGAGGTGAGGAAACACTCCACAAGTTTGGCTGTGTAGGCATATTCGACCCGGTCAGATATGGGTGTTAGCTGAATTATTTTGCTACTCTTAATAGTGTTTTCAAGAAAGAAAAGACTTGAGCATATTCAAATTCATGTGGGAAGAAGCTGATAAAACTGAAAAAAATGGAAATAAAAGCAGTAATCAATAGAAAAATGTCCTTGAAGACTAAAAATAATAGCAAATACTTAGAGTTTATGAGGACAGACAATTAAGTACACAAACACCTCCTAGAAAAAGTGCTACAAACCTCATTATTTAGCATCACTATGATCACCTTCAAAGAACTTCCCCTGGCCATCCGCTAGACCACAGTGATATTCAGCCAGGAGGTACATAGCACTTTTTCTAAGAGGAGTCTGTGAACTTCATTGTCAGAACTCATATGACCACAGTTCTGATAACCATCCAGAAAAAGTGTTCCAAAACTGCTTTGAAAGTCGACTACACACTAGTCAGTGCATTACCTTGATGGTGACTGTAGTAATTTTCACCAATGAGTTATGTAGCACTTGTTCTAGAATGAGTTTACAAACTTAATTGTCCAACCTTGTACTTTGTGTGCCAGATACTGCTATTCCCACAGTACATCACCATGACAACCCTAAGCAGTATGTGTTATTGTCTCAGGACACTGATCAAGATCATGGAGCTACAAGGGATATGTTCTAAGGTCTTTGATCATGATATGTTTACATTGCAAAGCCTAATGAGGCTTTACCATCTTATCAGAAAAATAGGACACCTTTTCCCACTATTGTAAATGGTAGACTCATAACCATCTTGTGTATGCAGACTTAGGCAGTCCTAAATTGCTATTGCTTATATGTTTCTGCCCTTCACAATGGTATTATAGTAGCTGATGATACAGTAAGAAATGTTAATGCTAACCATAATAGTGTTGTAACCCAAAACTTCCTTTTAAAAAAATCATTCCTGGCCAGTCATGGTGGCTCACACCTACACTCTTAGCACTGTGGGAGGCCAAGCAGGGTAGATTGCCTGAGCTCAGGAGTTCAAGACCAGTGTGAGCAAGAGCAAGACCCCATCTCTAAAAACAGCCATTCATTGTGGCAGGCACCTGTAGTTCCACCTACCTGGGAGGCTGAGGCAAGAGGATCACTAGGGCCCAGGAGTTTGAGGCTGCTGTAAGCTATGATGCTACAGCACTTGACCGAAGGTGACAAAGTAAGACTATCTCAACAACAACAAAAACAAACAAGGCTCTGTGCCCATAGCTCAGTGGTTAAGGTGCCAGCCACATACACCCGGGCTGGTGGGTTCAAACCTGGCTCCATGCCTGCTTAACAACGACAACAACAACAAAATATCCAGGTGCTGTGATGGATTCCTATATTCCCAACTACTTGGGAGGCTGAGGCAAGAGAATCACTTAAGCACAGAGTTTGATGTTCCTATGAGTTGTAATGTCATGGCACTCTCCCAAACACGACAGTGAGCCTCTGTCTCAAAAAAAAAAAAAAGGGTGGTGCCTATGGCTCAGTGAGTAGGGCGCCGGCCTCATATACCAAGGGTGGAGGGTTCAAACACAGCCCCAGCCAAACTGGAACAAAAAAATAGCTGGCATTGTGGCGGGCCTCCAATAGCTGGCATAGCTACTTGGGAGGCTGAGGCAAGAGAATCGCCTAAGCCTAGGAGATGGAGGTTGCTGTGAGCTGTGTGACACCATGGTACTCTACCAGGGTGATAAAGTGAGTCTCTGTCTCTTAAAAAAAAAAAAAATGGAAAAACAAATACTGCATGTACTGTTAAACTGGACCGATACTTGTGCACAGAGAAAAGTAAAACTCAGTGGCAATCAGCCAGGGGTACGGGGAATAGTAGAGGGTCAAAAACCTACCTAATGGGTATAATGAACACTCTTTATGTGATGGGCACACCTGTACTGGGACTAAGGCATTATAAAGTGATGCATGTAACCTAAACATCTGTACCCTCTTAATATTTTGAAATAAAAAGTTATCAATATGCAAATGTAATAACATTGCTGAATTATGTTCATAAAACAATTATATATCAGTAAGTCATTATTTATTATTTTATGCTGTTTTGAAAATCTAGACTTTCTTATTGCTGGTTTTTAAAACAGAGCACACATGTTCCAAAAGTTGTTATTCAAAGAAGCCTGTTTAGAAAATGAACAGATAGGCTCAGTGCCCATAATGCAGTGGTTATGGCACTGGCCACATGGACTGAGGCTGGGGGCTTTGAACCCAGCCCAGACCAGCTAAACAATGACAATGATAATGAAAAAATAGCTGGCATTGTTGTTCGTGCCTGTAGTCCCAGCTACTCGGGAGGCTGAGGCGAGAGAATCACTTAAGCCCAAGAGTTTGAGGTTGCTATGAGCTATGATGCCACAGCACTCTACCCAGAGTGACATAGTGAGAGTCTGTCTCAAAAAAAAGAAAAGAAAATGCAAAGACAAGGACTAGGAAAAAAGATTTGTAAAAAGTGTTAGAAGCAAAAGATTACAATCTATAAGATTTATATGTTATTCTGGGAAAAGCAAAATTATAGGGACACAAAGCAGATTAGCAGTTGTTAAGGACAGTGTGTAACAAAATCAACTGGCTCTACAGGGTAAATCTGATGTAGGAAACAGAAAGAAAACCAGAAATGTTGAAAGCATTTCAGCATTCCATGTCTGGAAATACGACAGACAAGAGACTGAAAGCAGTAAAATGATAACTAGAATGACTCTTTTAAATTAGCCTTTCTGTAGCACATGAAAAATTCTCAAAATTTTAATAAGAATACATTCTATTTTATAGCAACCTGGCAAATTTTAAAGAACCAAGAATGCTCAAAAAATTAAGTTTAAAGGATCAGGTTTAAGACAGGTGGTAACATCATTAGCAATTATTTGGGGGGTTTCAAAGGTTAGACATTTAATTAGGTTTTACAAAACAGAGAAAAGCCATGAGATGCTGTTTGAGCCTAGTCAACTACAGATTGTTTTTGTTTTGCTTTTTTAAAATTTTTGTAACTTTATTTTTATATTTTTACTTTAATTTTTTTTGAGACAAAGCTTCACTATGTTGTCTTCATTAGAGTGCTGTAGCATCACAGCTTATAGCAACCTCAAACTCCTTGGCTCAAGCAATTCTCTTGCCTCAGCCTCCCAAGCAGCTGGGACTACAGGCATCCGCCACAAAACTCAGTTATTTTTTTATTATACTTGTCAACATTGTTTAGCAGGCCTGGGCTGGGTTTGAACCTGCCAGACCTGTTGTATGTGGCCAGCACCCTAGCCACTGAGTTATGGGCACTGAGCTAATACTTTATTTCTAAGTTTTACATTCATAGGATAGTACTTTATTTTTAAGTTTTGCATTCACAGGATAATTGAGTGGAAAGTACAGATTGTTTTTTAAATGGAGCATTAACACATTCAGTCCCCTCACCATGTGATACCCTGTACACCTTAGGAATCCTCACCAGCAGAAGGCTCTCACCAGATGCACCTCCTCAACCTTGACTTCCAGTCTCCAGAACTATTGGACTCTATTTTTTTTAAAGACAGACTCTCACTTTGTCACCCTCAGTAGAATGCCATACCGTCACAGCTCATAGCAATCTCCAGCTCTTGGGCTTAGGCGATTCTCTTGCCTCAGGCATCCACCACATTGCCTGGCTATTTTGTTGTTGCTGTTGCAGTTTGGCCAGGGCTGGGTTTGAACCTGCCATCCTTCATATATGGGGCCAGTGCCCTACTCACTGAGCCACAGGCACTGGCCTGGACTCCTCTTTATCCTTTGCTAGTGTATATCCCAATAGGCCTACAAATGGAGCCCCTTTACCAGACTCCAACTGCTGGATAACTAGCAGTTTATCTAGTTAAACATTGTGGGCACATAATGACACACGTTGCTCTAAAATATAATTTGGTACCTGGGTTAATCTCTCAGTTATGTTCATTTTGTTCTTTATAGTAGGGACTTAACATAACCAGGAAGTTCTTGTCTCCATGAAGATGTTTGGTTACATATTGATCCAAGTACTGATTTAAATGCTAATTATATCCTTGAAGGTGTATTAAAGTTTACACAAAGTTACTTTAACATAAAACATTAAAAAAAATGAATAATTACCTCTAAGATGAGACTAAGGTTTGTAGTGAGAGCCTGAACACGGTGAAAACCAGCAATTAGAGAAATAGGCAGGAAACCTTGTTCATCCATCTTTCTTCGAAGAAAAAAGTCCCGTTCCAAATTTTCTATGCTGAAGTAATATTCACTGAAAAGAGAATATAAATTTCATCCATTTTTGTCAGTAGAAAATAAAAATGTCTATTGCTTACACATCAATTGCTATGAAAATATTTTAATTTTATTAGCAATATTATATAGATCTAATAGAACATAGATAGGGTAAATATAAAAGATAACAGCAAAATCCATATGGAATAGTTTCTTTTATACAGGAATAGAAAAAAAAAATTATTTCCCCCCAAATTAACATTAACTTCCATTTAGATCAGCTTCACTAAGCATAAAGAATTAAACAGCTCATTTTAAAATAATTCAATAATTTATTTTTAATGAGTCAATTAAGTGAAAATTTTCACTACCAAGCCACTTCTCCCTACTTCTTTTTAAGCACTAAATAACAAAGCTAAACACATGTCAGCATGTAACTTTCCAACTTTTTCCTAGTCATTAAGAATATGTTCAAAGTATCCTTTGTCAAATTTACATGAAGTACAGTTTGCATTATTTTCTACATTGACAAAATACTGATATAATAACCAGTACAATGCTTAGTTTAAAATTTCGTGAACACATGGGCACATGTGCATGAACACAATTATATATTTGAATGATTCACGTTCTCCCCCTTTCTTTGATAAACATATTATATGAGACTAAGGATGAACAGAATATAGATAAACAAGGAATATCAATGACACTACAAGGCACATGAATACAGAAAAGGCTTAGATATCTTATTTTCTCTTGAAGGTATAGACCCATTAGCTTTTTCAAAGAGAGAAATGTTAATGGCTTAACTGTCAGTATGAGCAATAACTACAAACCCCAAGACACAAACATTCAGAATACAATTAATAATAGCCTTTGAAAAAAATGAATGTTTTCTATTATAGCTTTCACATAGAGAAATGAGAATGTCATTTTAAAGAGACACAGCAAGGGGAAAATATAGAAAAAAAATAACAAAAATACATGACATCAATGATAGGGGAAAACATAGAAAAAAATAATAGAAACATATGACATCAATGATGGCATGGCCTACAGTTTAATAATCCTATACCATTTCCATATCACAGAGAATGTTTTCAAAGACGGGTAGCAAGTTACAAGAAAGCAAACCAGCTTGTATTTTGGGGGTGTAAAATTTAGTAACTAAAGATACATTTTAAGTATTTAGGCCAAATTCTAACTTTGAAGAAATAGGCACCTCTAACTGAAAACTGGTCTCGAGCTACTTTTCACTGGAGGAGGACGGAAAACCACCTGATTTGAAGAATATAAACATCCTCAGTTTTTTTATAGTCTGATATTGCTGACTTATCAGAGTACAAAGCTTCCTTAGAGATTAAGGGAAAATCATTTACACAGAAGAAAATAATCTAAGTATTGAAGAAACAAACTTTCTGATTATTATTACACCTCAAAAGCCCTATTTATAGTGTCAGGCATGTGGTAGGCCCATAACACATGTTGAAATTCTAACATTTCAGACATGAAGATATTTGATTTAGCCACAAGTTACAATTTTTCTCTAATGTGAGATACAAACTTCCCTGAATCAACGATAAGCTGCATTTTATCTAAATAAATTAATAAATCACCATATTGCCTACAGTATATATATTTTAAAACATCTCATGGGCTAGAAAGATACTAATCTCTAAATCTGAATGCCAAGAGAGATTTTTCCCAGCTAGAAATAAACAAGATCTTAAAATTCTAATATTCTGACAATAAAAAACATCAAATTAAATTTTCACTAAAAATAATTTCTTCTTAAATCTTATCTGTTCTGAATACATTTAAGCCTCTTACTTTGAAATACATTTAGCATTTCTCCATAAGAGTAAGGAAAACTTTGGTTCTTAAAAAGAAAAATCAAAATCCTGATCAGTCTATCTATATATTAGGAACCTATTAATACAAAGTCAAAATCATGATGCCTCAATGTCAGATCTGCACTAATCAAAGAATGATAACAATAACAAGCCACTTTAAACCTAGTGCTCTACTACCATTTGCCAAAAACCCTACTGCTAAAATAATAACAAAAAAAAAAAAGGAGGCATGACCAATGCCATGTCTAACAGTTTGCTCAGTGTCCTAGGGGACATTATCATGTCCTACCTTAGAAGCTCTGGATTCTACACTGCATGATCAGAAATTTTGTCAACACTGAAGTAGCTCTGCTCCTCCCTCACTTGAATGAGCACATTGAAGGCGGATTATCCTGACATGGAGTTGCATGTCCACTGTCAGGTCTCAGAAGGGGCCTGGTAGCAAGTGTTACAAAAAAGACAGGAATAGTGGTATGAAGTTGACAGCCACATGCCAGGCACTTTCTGCCCATAAAAAGGCCCTTTTCTTCAGTGTTTGCATCAACTGTAACAAAAGAAGCAAGAATAAAATGAACAAGTTGCTCTGCATTGTAAGCCAATCAAATCTACCATGAAGGCGCCTGGCAGATGCTGATGAAGAAATTATTTTCTAATAATACAGTCGGGTCCATTTTCTTTCTTAAAAACGGATGTTTTAAAATACTTATGCCCTTTCAAAAATAGCCCTTCACCCAAAAATAGTCCTTCACCTTGTAATGATAGGGAAAAAATTTCAAATTTTAGCAAATTGGTTATGCAAATCACTTGGGAACATTTTTTTCTTGCCACTAAACACACTATAAATATGCAAAATACCCTACAGTACTCATATGCAGAGAGTTTTTTTTTCTTAAAGACAATAAAACTAATATTCTCCTGACTTTACATTCAGTACTCAGAAAGCAACTACTATGAGAACTAGAGTAAGAAGTTTAAAGTAAAAGATTAGGTAGTCCCCTTTAATGTGCATCACAAAGAAAGAACTTAAAAATAAAGAACAAAATTAGAATTCAGAAGTCAATTGCTAATAAGAAAATCAAACAATATCTACCATTTTTGTCATTTATGTTCATTTGCAAATTCTAATAGAAACACCTATTTGCAAATAATGACCCAAGTTTTCACTTGTTCAATTTCAAATATACAAAAAGTTTTATATTCTTGTATGTACTTATGTTATGTGATGACAACTACCGTCCTTTAAGGAAACACAATTATCTAACAGTAAAGAAAGTGGGAAACTTCTATAAACAATATAGACTGAATACCTATTTTACTCATATTTCCTTAAAGGCCCAAATGTTAACATTTTCCAACTTTAACTAATAGCTCAGAAAATGCATTAAAATATATTCACTCTCAATGACATTAAAGTTTGATATTACTACAAATTTTACTATCCCATCTGCTTACATTTGACATCCACTTACATTTGACGCTTAATATACTCTTTAAGCAATGCTTCTTCCACAGGGTATACCTGTACGCCTGTACCATCATCATAGTAATACATCATACTGGTATTAAGCTCTGTTTGAAATGGCTGATCAGTCCTTTCACCATGTTCTCGATAACCGTATGAATAATCAAAGTTCACTTGATGTGAATAAAGAAAAAGAAAGGTGATCACACATTAAGAAACAGTTACAAGAAAAATCCAAAGTGAAGTACAGCAAGGAGTAACAAACAAACCCATCTTTATTATCAGACCAAAAAAATTAATTAAATAGAGGACAATATGAAAGGCTAACAGAAAGCTTGTTCACTTTTTCAAAGTTTATATTTAAGAAAACAAAACTTACAGCCAAGTGTGTGGCCTGTGCCTGCAGTCCCAATTACTCGGGAGTCTGAGGCAGGAGAATCGCCTGAGCCCAGGAATTTGAGGTTGCTGTGAGCTAGGACACCACAGCACTCTACTGAAGGTGATAAAGTGAAACTCTATCTCAAAAACACCTTCATGTCATACTTAATTATAAAAGGAAAGAACAGATTAATGATTGCCAGGGACTATAGAAGATGTGGGATATGTATGACTCTAAAGCAGGCGTCCTCAAACTGTGGCCCGCTGAGGACATTTATCTGGCCCACCAGGTGTTTTGGCTGTGGCTGCCTGTCCTGCTTTGCAGCCAACTCGTCCCAGGGCCCGCAGTCTGGCCCTCCAATGGTCTGAGGGACAGTGAATTGGCCCCGTTTAAAAAGTTTGAGGACCCCTGCTCTAAAGGGAAGACACAAGGAGTTCCTTTGTGCTGATGGGAAAATTCTGTATCTTAATTGTGGTATTAAGTACGTGAATCTATACCTGTGCTAAAATTGTATAGACCTACATATATACAAATGAACCAAATGAACTCGTGTAAAATCTGGTGAAACTGAATAAAGTCTAGTCTAGTTTAAAAAAAAAATTCACGTCATACATCGAGGATTTCCTCTGCCTCGTCCTCTTCCTCGTCCTCGGCCTCTTCCCCGGCCTCTAAAGGAACCTCGGATATTACCACCCTCACTTCTCACACTGGAAACTTCATCTTGATCATCTCTCTTTTCTCTATCTCTCCTCCAACCTTTTAAAAAATAAAAATATTTTTATACAATCCAATTTGAAAGTAAAATAACATTGACTATCTTTACACAAACATAGTAACTACCCTCCCTCAGTATGTAATTGATAGCAGCCAGGCATTCTTCAGATGTATATAAACTTACACTTCAATAAATTCAAGTATTTATCAGAAATATCTCTGGCATAAAATAGGCCCCAAAAGTTATTAGCATAAAAAGGCATTCTAAGAAGTAAAATAACACACTAAAAGAATACAGATGCTTTGCTATTCTTATACTGTTAAACATTCAAGAAGTCCCAAAGCTGAGTTTATACTACATAAAACCCTAAAAAAATACTTTTCACAAAATGTTTTAAGGAAAGACTATTTAAGAAAATGACATTCCTTCTAAAGAAAAAAGGAAATGAAAATGCAAAACAAATTAAGATAACTGAAACAAAATAACAAAACTTATATATCTAGAATACATTCATACTACTATTTCTCTTATGCACAAATACATGCACACACAAACATGCCAAACCAGTCAAACAAAAAAACACCTAAAAATAGAGCAAATGAAGAAATGCAAACACTGGCCATGAGAAATGCAAATTAAAATAATGAAAGTTTTCAATTTACCTAGTATGACAGACATTTTTAAGTTAATATTAAATATGGGCAAAAACCAAAAAGACAGAACATTTAGTACACTGTGAAAGTGAAAACAGGTACATCCACTTTTAAAATCAATTTGTAATAATCTAATACATGTGAAGATATGCAAATCACACAGACAAGATTTCTCAACCTTTGCACTTTAGATTATTGCAGGTTTAGTGTTATTCATGACTTCTACCCACTAGATGCATCTACTAAACCCCTCCCAAATCCCCATTGTGACAATCAGTAGTATCTCCAGACAATGTCAAATGTCCCGGGGGGGTGGGGTGGGGGGGGGAGGGATTCATTCCCATTGAGAACACTGCTCTAGATCCTATAATTCCATCCTCAATACTCAACTTAAAATAGTCTTTTTCAAACACTTGCCTCACATCATGTACAGTACACTTAAAAAAAGTTTTTATAATTGGCTCGGTGCCTGTAGGTCAGTGGCTAGGGAGCCAGCCATATACACCAGAGCTGGTGGGTTGGAACCCAGCCTGGGTCTGCCAAACAATGACAACTACAACCAAAAAATAGTTGGGCAATGTGGTGGGCATCTGTAGTCCCAGCTACTTGGGAAGCTGAGGCAAGAGAACTGCTTATGCCCAAGAGTTTGAAGTTGCTGTGAGCTGTGATGCCAGAGCACTCTACCAAGGGTGACATAGTGAGATTCTGTCTCAAAAAAAAAAAAAAATCACCCTATAGAGCCTCTTATACTTGCATACTAGATAATATGGATACAAATGTTCATGGTAGTATTTTAATGCCAAAAAAACTAGAAATAATCCAAATTCCTACAAATAGAACAGATTTTCTCAAAAAGTGAAATACCCCTTTGGGAGCAGGGGTGGGAAGGAGAATGAATTATAGTAATACAACAAATACACATAAGTCTAAGAAAATGAGACTAAGTTAAAATCCTGCCAAAGAATGTGAATGGAGTCATACTGCAAAGCAATTTCAAAACATGCAAAAAAACCCCAAACATTCAAGTGTATTTTTTCTGAGAAGAGAGACAAATAGGATGAAATTACAGAAGGCACAAAGGGAAATTTAAAAGGTAACAGTAACAAGCGTTTCTAAAACAGCATGATTAAGTATCTTGTGTTCATTACATTTTTTTAACTTTATATATTCTTATATACTCAATATTTAATAAGAAAAATTATTCAAATTATTAGTATCCATTATTTATAGAATAAAATCTTAAAATGACATATTTGAGAAACAATGGAACAAAAGTCAAAAAAGTCAATTTTTTTATGAAAAGTTCTAACAAATTTCTTTTTTAGAGATGGGAGGTCTCACTATGTTCCCTAGGCTAGAGGGCAGTGGCTATTCACAGGCACAATTATTGTGCATTAGAGCCTCTAACTCCTGGGCTCAAGCAATCCTCCTGCTTCACCTCAGCCTCCTGAGTAAGTAGGACTACAGCTGCATGCCACCACACCTGGCTAAGTTTTATAATTTAAAGTCTCATCTTAAGCACAAGTGAGAAGGATATAACTCTTTACTAGATTTTAAGAAATTAATGATTTTCTTAAATGATGGCATTTTCTTAAGATATCAGTGATGAAGTGGTATGATATCAACAAGTTACTTTCAAATGATTCAGTAGATGGATGAATTAAATATAGGGAAATTGTTAAAACTAAATGGTGGCTCAACAGACATTCACTATACAATTCTTTCAACTTCTTGTATGTTTAAAGTTTACAATACTATATTGGAACTTTTTAATGAAAATATGTAAAATTCTTAAGCCTTCTTATGCATTTACAGGGCAACATGCTTTATTAGACGTAAATGATTTCAGCAGAATACTATAAAACCAAACACTTATCCTACTGTTTACACATACCCTTCTGTCTTTTGCTTTCTGAAATCAGAGCAAACCCTATTGAAATAACTTTCTGAGGAATTATTTTTTATCAAAGTAAAACCAGTAAGTCAAAGACTGACAGGACACTTTACATTGGATGGATTGGCCTAACAACACCTGAACTAAATCTTAACTCAAATTAAAGTATACATCCATTTTACTTCTCCTGTTATGATACATTAGGAATTACAAACTATAACATATTCCTACCAAAAAAACAAACCCAAAAAACTCTGCACCTAATCAACCCTCTAAATCAGTGGTTCTCAGCCTGTGGGTTACTACTCACAGAAACTGTATTAAAGGCTTATAGCATTAGTAAGGTTGAGAACCACTGCTCTAGATCTTATTACCCATTATATATAGAAGAGATAAAGAAACATGGTAAAGAATATCATCCGGGATGTGCACGGGGGCTCATGCCTATAATCCCAGCACTTCAGAGGCCATGGCAGGCAGACTGCCTGAGCTCATAGGTTTGATACCAGCCTAAGCCAGAGCGAGACCTTGTCTTAAAAAAAAAAAAAAAAATAGCCGAGTGTTGTGGTGGGCACCTGTAGTCCCAACTACTTGAAAGGCTGAGGCAAGAGAATTGCTTAAACCCAAGAGTTTGAGATTGCTGTGAGTTGTGACGCCATGGCACTCTACCAAGGGTGACAACGTGAGACTCTGTCTCAAAAAAGAAAGAAGAAAAAGTAAAATGGTACAAGTAATTTGGAAGTTTCTTATGTTAAATATACAACTACCCTACAACCTAGCAATTCAAAGAGTTATTTACTTGAGAAACAAACATGACCACACATGACTTAACACAAATGTTCATAGCAGCATTACTCATAATGGCCAAAAACTGTAAAAAAGCCAATTATCAACAGATGAATGGAAAAAGGACTATATACATTGAACAGAATACTGTTTGGAAATAAAGAGGTAAAAACTACTAACACATAAAACAATGAAGATGAATCCAAAAATGCTGGTAAAGGTGACATAATAATATATAGGGTGGCCATAAAGTTCATGTGCAATTTTAAATTGCACACTATTTTAAATCGTACACAAAATTTTTGGCCACTCCATATAATGTAATTATACAGTTTCACTGACATTAAGTTTAAAAAAGATAAATCTAACCTATGATAACAGTAAGGAGATTAGTGGTTGGGGATGATGAGAGTAATGTGAGTACAGTTTTGTTTTTTTTTTTAAGAGAGTCTCACTTTGTCACCCTTGGTAGAGTGCCATGGCGTCACAGCTCACAGCAACCTCTAGCTCTTGGGCTTAGGCGATTCTCTTGCCTCAGCCTCCTGAGTAGCTGGGACTACAGGCCCCTACCACTACGCCCAGATATTTTGCTGCTGTTGTTGAAGTTTGGCCGGGGCCAGATTTGAACCCGCCACCCTCCGCATATGGGGCCGGTGCCCTACTCACTGAGCCACAGGTGCCACCTGTGAGTACAGTTGAATATATGTAATTTGTATCTCAGTAAAGTTTTTTAATTTTTTTACTTTTGAGGCACTCTGTCACCTTGGGTAGAGTGCTGTCACATCATAGCTCACAGCAACCTCAAACTCTTGGGTTCAGGCAATCCTCTTGCCTTAGTTTATTTTAAGTGAAGATGAGGTCTTTCTCTTGCTCAGGCTGGTGTCAAGCTCATGAACTTAAGCAATACACCTGCTTTGGCCTCCCAGAGTATTAGGATTACAAGTATGAGCCACTATACCTGGCCCTAAAGTTGTTTTGTTTAAAAAGGGCCCAGAAGCCACCTAGAAGATGCTTCCATTAGCCAAATCTGAGACAGTTTTGAGCATCAAATTAAACAATCACAGCAAGAGATTAAATAAGATGATATGAACTCACACTGAAAATAATGGAACATTGGGCCGCGGGCCTGTGGCTCAAAGAGTAGGGTGCCAGCTCCATATGTTGGAGGTGGCAGGTTCAAACCCAGCCCCGGCCAAAAACTGCAAAATAAATAAATAAATAATGGAACATTGTGCCTCATAGAATGCCAATAAATATAGAGGAATGATGCTGTAAGAAAAAAAATCAACTATGCAACCATTATAGTAATAACTGAACCCAGCAAGAATCATCAATGGAAATTAAAGCTTGTTTGATGAAGTTTGATAAAAAAAAAAAATGATCATTGGCCAGGAGCAGTGGCTTATACCTGTAATCCTAGCACTCTGGGAGGATGAGGTGGGAGGATCACTTGAGCTCAAGTTCAAGAACAGGCTCAGCAACAACAAGATCCCATATATACTAAAAATAAAAAAAATTAGTAGCCAAGCATATGGCAGGTGCCTGTAGTCTCAGCTACTAAGAAGGCTAAGGGCAAGATGATCTCTTTAGCCCAAGAATTTGAGGTTGCTGTGAACTATGATGATGGCATGGCACTTTAGCTAGGGCAACAGAGACTCTTGTCTCAAAAAATAAATATTTAAAATATTCAAAAAAATAATAAAGTTCAGTACACCACTTCAACCAAGGGATGTTAATAGCATCAATAATGGGACAGACCAAGTCATGCCTGTTTCCATGTGATATATTAAGAAGAAAACCACGTATCTTTTGTAGTATCCTTACCCAAACTTCATAACCCAAATCCAGTCACATGGAGTCATCAGAAAATCCAAAATGAGAAATATCTACAACCTACTAGTTTGCTGTCCTTCAAAAATATCACAGATTAATGGAGCCTAAAAAGTAAAAACAACTAAAAGCAATGTGTGATCCCAAATTGAATTCTGGAAAAGAAAAACTATAGAAGACATTAGGACATTGGGAAAATGTGCCCATGGACAGTCACGCTATATTAATGTTAGGTTTAATTTGTTAACTGTGCTATGGTTATATTGTTCTTATGAAATATACTCAGAAGGTACTTAGGTTAAAGGGACACAGCATCTGTTATTTATTTCCCAAATAGTTTATACTATATACATGGTCACTGAAATAATGAGCATGAAAATCAAGTTCCTCTCTTGGTCATTTTTTGCTTAGAATGGTTACTTACTTCGTGTATCATTTCTCCTATTGTTATGTGCAGGTTTATTTGCCTCAGGTTGACATCTTGAGCTGTTCCGGGATCCAGGTCTTTCTTGACTGTCTGGTCTTACATCATCTAAGTGGAGTGGTACCCACCTGTGCTTATTAGCTTGAAGGAAAAAAAATCCAGTCATTTAATGATGATGCACAATTTTCACTAAAGCCCTGTAATTTGAAAACACTGAATTTTAATTAAATAAGTGAAAGACTTCATTTCTCTTTAAATGGATTATTTGTAGAGTACGAAAAGATTTCCTTCTCTCATAGAGAAAGTTTATTTCCTTGATAAACTTATTTGTGCAAATGTAACTTTTCTAAGTGAAAAGTCAGTGTTAGATACAGTGGCATGCACTTGTAGTCTCAGTTACTCAGGAGGCTGAAGTAGGAGAATCACTTAAGTTTGAAACCAGCCTGAACAGAATGATACCCCCTTCTCAAAAAAAAAAAAAAGCCAGTAATAAATTATCACTGGATTTCTAAGTAAAAA
>NW_003852488.1:6082741-6088836 GCF_000181295.1 Otolemur garnettii | reverse complement strand
AAAAAAAAAAATAGTACATATACATACTACTTTTGCTTAATAGTTGACCTTCAGGCTTCAAAATGGGCAAATCTGATAACATACTGGTACTAGATTGTACACATTGGAAAGTTAGCCTTTTGGTTCAAAACACTTCTATGGAGCTAGAACATCTTCTTCTTAGTAAAGTATCTTCAGAATGGGGGAAAAAAGTATCCAATGTACTCAATACTTCTATGAAATCAATATATAACCACCTACATACTCATACGAATGGCAAAACGAAGTGAAGAGGAGAGAGAGGGGAGGGGAGGAGAGGGGAGGGGGGATACAGAATGAGGGAGGGTATTTGCGGGGACCTCACCTAATGTACATGATACAATGGCACATTTCAAAACTATTAAGAAATGAGTATAATTGTGATGGATGTGTTACTTAGTTCAATGTAAATATTTCACATTTCACATTGTGTATTGAAGCAGTACTCTGAACCCTATAAATGCATCAATGTATAAAGTTATGATTTAATAAAATATAACTTTTTTAAAAAGGAACTTTAAAAAAACACTTATAATTTCTGGTCACTATCTAAAATATTCATTTATCCAGCATTATGAATATAATGAATGAGGTAGGTTTCTCAAAATCTAAAAGTGCTAATTATAAAATGTCTAATTTGACATAATTTTTTATAGCTATTACACATACTCTTAAGAAAAAAGACATAAGCAATTTAACTTTTCTTGATGACTAAATGACAACGTAACTAATTGTTATGGCTATACTAAAATTCTAGATATTATCTGTTCATTGGTTCTATAGTTAAGGTTTCAAAATATTCAGTATTCTGTCCAAACTATATTTTCTACCAAAACAGAAAAAACTGTCAAGGTAATTAAGGGAAAAAGAACAGTGTGGCTATAGGATAGCCTACAAACAATGGATCACATGAGGAAAAGAGAATATTAAAGTATCCAAAATCTCTTAAACCTATTTCTATACATTCCATCACTGAGATTCCCTGGCATAAATAAGTTCTTCCTTTGAAGTAAAAAATATATACTCTAGGAGATCATTCTATGGCTTGATATATAAAATAACTACAAAACACCTAGCTAGCTTTAGGGTTGACAAGTGACACAGTGGTTAAAAAATGGGGAGAAATTTTTCTAGCAACCATTTTCTTATTGTAACCACTTTTGAACAATTAGCCTTTGTTCGTTGTATCAAATGAGCCTGCTTAAAACCTACTGCAGCTGAGGATTAGATATTGATTAAAAATACAAACTATTCAAGTAAATACTTAGTATATGGCAGATTGTTAGTTCTAGTATTAAGATGGCTGGGAACTTTTCATTAAATATGAAATGTCTGATTTTAAATCTAAAGTTTATTATATGTCAAACAAGGAGTATAATTTATCAGATTATGTGCCTAATCAAAACAATTTTACTTTTTTTTTTTTTTCTTTGAGACAGAGCCTCAAGCTGTCCCCCTGGGTAGAGTGCTGTGGCATCACAGCTCACAGCAACCTCCAACTCCTGGGCTCAAGCGAGTCTCCTGCCTCTGCCTCCCAAGTAGCTGGGACCACAGGCGCCTGCCACAACGTCTGGCTATTTTTTTGGTTGCAGCCACCATCGTTGTTTGGTGGGCCCGGGCTGGATTCGAACCCACCACCTTAGGTTGGCGCCTTACCCACTTGAGCCACAGGTGCTGAGCCTTTTTTTTTCTTTTGAGACAGCGGCTCACTACATCACCCTCAGTCGAGTGCCCTAGCATCACAGCTCACAGCAACCTCAAACTCTTGGGCTTAAGTGATTCTCTTGCCTCAGCCTCCCAAGTAGCTGGGACTACAGGCGTCCACCACAATACCCAGCTATTTTTTTGTTACAGCTGTCATTGTTTAGCTGTCCCGAGTGGGGTTTGAACCTGCTAGCCTCAATGTATGTGGCTAGCACTGTAACCACTGTGTTACAGGTGCCAAGCCCAATTTTACTATCTTAACACTAGCTTGTGTATGCCAGCAGCAAAGATGCTTGTAGAGTGAGTGTCAATGAAATTGCAAAGGCATTTTCCACAGATTGAGAACTATTTTCCTTGCAATAGCTGATGTAAGGTCTGGTGAATATGGTAGATGACAGTGTTTCCAAGCAGAACTTCTATAATTTGAGCAGCATGGCTGGTGTAACAGCCATAGATACACCTCTCTATCTAGCAAGAGATTGGCATCTTTATCCTGTCATCCAACTGGCTGCAGTAGACGTCTGCTGTAACTGACTAATCAGGTTTCATGAAATTCAAGTGCTATATCAAATAGACACCATTAGTTTTTTTTGATGAATATTAAATTTTGGATTATGTTTTGGCATGTCATCTCTTTATCCAACTATTGTGCCAAATGCTTGTTATTGTCAAAAAGAATCCATTTTCATCATATGTAACAATATGGTGTAGAAATGGTTCACCTTTATGTCTTCTGATGCTCATTTAATTCATGTGTAGTCTATCTATCCAGCTTCTTTACCTTGTTGATTTGTTTCAAATGGTTCAGTACTATTGGAATAACACCACCAAACCTTGATGCTAATTCATACATAGGTTGAGCTGTATTTGTTTCCACTACTGCTTTCAGTTCATCATTATCCACCTTGGTCTCAGGTCACCCATGTGGCTCATTTTCAAGATGAAAATCACCAGTATGAAACTTCTCAAATGATCAATATAGTGTGCATTCATTATCCACTTCCTTCTCAAACACTTTATTGATATTTCAAGCTGTCTGCACTGCATTGGTTCCAGGACAGAACTCAATAGCTCAGCGTTGTGGCAGGGGCCAGGAGTTTGAGGTTGCAGTGAGCTATGATCCCATGGCGCTCTAGGCTAGGGCGCCAGCCACATACACCGGAGCTGGCATTCAAACCCAGCCTGGGCCTGCCAAACAACAATGACAATGACAACCAAAAATTAGTCAGGCATTGTGGCAGGCACCTATAGTCCCAGCGACTTGGGAGGCTGAGACAAGAGAATCACTTAAGCCCAAGAGTTGGAGGTTGCTGTGAGTTGTGATGCCGTGGCACTCTACCAAGGGTGACAAAGTGAGACTTTCTCAAAAAAAAAAAAAAAAAAAAAAATTACACAAATTTTTTAGTTACCCATGGTTTCACAAAAATTGCTCTAAGAAAGTTTGAAAGATGATAATCACAAGCTAAAGTGTGGTTTGAAAAAATGAAGATACACCTTCACAATTAAAAAAAAAAAAACAAGAAGTGATAGAGCACATAGTTCATTCAGTGGGTAGGGCACCAGCCACATACCAGGCTGGCGGGTTTGAACCTGGCCCAGGCTAGCTAAACAACGACAACTGCAACAACAACAACAACAAAATAGCCAGGCACTGTGGCAGTTGCCTATAATCCCAGCTACTAGGGAGGTTGAGGCAAGAGAATCTCTTAAGCCCAAGAGTTTGAGGTCACTGTGAGCTGTGACGCACTGCACTCCACCAAGGGTGACACAGTGAGACAAATTAAAGCTACATGTAGGCTGGGCATGGTGCCTCTGTCTCAGGAAAAAAAAAAAAAAAGAAAAAGAAAGTGAAGAAAGTTAATTTTCTCAGTACTCCCTAAGTATTGAGAGCAGTTCCAATGCAGACAACTTTCCAAGAATATATCTCCAACCATATAGTGGAACTTCATTTTCTTGAAGTTTCTTGTATTCATAGAATACAAGTTAAATGCAAAAAAGAAAGTCTACTAGTTCAGACACGTTACCAAAGCAAATTAGTTACCACTGCAGATCATTTATCCTGAAGAAATGTAAAATACACATTTTTTACTACAAGGATCAAATAAATACAGTTCTTCATTACTACACCTTTCTTCAAAAATTTAAAATCAAAATGAAGAAGATATAGATTAACTGACCTCTCTTTCGTTGATTACTTGATTGAGCCTCATCCTCACTGACATTTTCACCAGGACCATCTAATTTTGTTTCCCTGTTTTCTTTGCTGTCACTGTTATTACTTCTCTTTTCAACCTTCTCTTCTTTTTCTTTTCTATTTTGTAGTTTCTTATTTCCTTGACTGATGACACTCTGACACTGCAAAAAGGTTTTCTGAATGAAATAATTGTCATTAGCATTTTCACTAACATATCTAAAAATATGAATATAGCTTACCTAAAGATTAGAAAAGAAATGACAAAATAATTATTAAGAAATACTTTTCAAAAGTCATTAAAAGTAAAGCTGTCAACTGAGAAAACTATTTGCTAAGTATTTGATAAAATACTTGTACATAAAATACATAATGAACTCTCAAAACTCAGTAATAGGTAAGGCCAGGTGCAATAGCTTACACCTATAATCCTAGCACTAAGAGGCCTACTTGTGGGAGGCAGAAGCAGAAAGATCACTTGGAGTCAGGAGCTCAAGACCAGCCTGACCAAATACAAGACCCAGTCACTGAAAATAGTAGGTTTGGTGGTCCATGCCTATAGTCCTATCTACTCAGGAGACTGAGGCAAGAGCATCCCTTGAGCCCAGGAGTTTAAGGTTGCAGTGAGCTATAATGATACGACCACACTCTACCCAGGGCAACAGAGTGAAACGCTGTCTCAAAAACAAAACAAAAAATAAAACTCAGTAATAACTCTGTTTCTAAAAAATGGGTAAGCTTGATCAGCTACTTACAAAAACATATGTTGATAGCAAACATATGAAAAGATGATCAACATCATTAGTTAAAGAAATATAAATTAAAGCTACATGCAGGCTGGGCACGGTGCCTCATGCCTATAATCCTAGCACTTCGGGAGGCTGAGGTGGGTGGATCAGAGTTCATGAGCTCAAGAGTTCAAGACCAGCCTGAGCAAGAGCGAGACCCCATCTCCACTAAAAACAGAAAAACTAGCTTGGCATTGTGGCAGGTGCCTGTCTAGTTCTAGCTACTCAGGAGGCCAAGGCAAGGGGACTGCTCAAGCTCAAGAGTTTGAGGTTGCTGTGAGCAATGACACCATGACACATTACCTAGGGGCAACAGAGTGAGACTTGTCTCAAAAAAAAAAAAAAAAGCCACATGCAATGCCACTACACACTTATCAGAATGGCTAAAATCTTAAAACTGACCATGTTAAGAGTGATAAGATGGAGTAACTGGAATTTTCATACACTGCTGGTAGAAGTACAAATTTGGCAGTTTCTTAAAAACCTAAACAAATAGCTACCATATGATCAGCCTAGTCATTTACCCCCCTCAGCAAGAAAAGCATATTTCATATAAAATTTTAACTATGAAAACAGCTCAGAAAGATACCTCGAGAACATCAAGGGGCTTTCTAGAAGGGTAACCTATACAGTTTTCTGGTTACATGTTTTCACTTGACATGTATTCATAGGAATACATAATTCTAATTCGTGTAGTAGTAGCAGCTTGTAGTTGCTGATAAATAAATAGCCAGGCTGGATGCAGTGGCTCATGCCTATAATCCTAGCACTCTGGAAGGCCCAGACAAGCGGATCACCTGAGCCCAAGGGTTTTATATAATCCTTGCAAAATTTTGTGTTCATATGGCAGTTTTATTTGTAACAGCCAAAAACTAGCATGAACTCAAATGTCCATTAACAGACTGTGTTATGTCTACACAATAGAATACTACTCAGCAACAAAAATGAACTACTGATACACACAACATGCTAAGTAAAAGCTAACAAAATAAAAAAGTATCAGGCGAGCCGGCCCCATACACTGAGGGTGGAGGCTTCAAACATGGCCCCCACCAAATTGCAACAACAAAAAAAGCCGGGCGTTGTGGTAGGCACCTGTAGTCCCAGCTCTAGGAAGGCTGAGGCAGGAGAAATGCCTAAGCCCAGGAGTTAGAGGTTGCTGTGAGCTGTGTGATGCCATGGCATTCTACCAAGGGCGATAAAGTGAGACTATCTCTACAAAATAAATAAATAAATAATAATTAAAAAGTATTCACTGTATGTTTCCACAAATTATAAAATTCTAGAAAATCCAAATTAATTTAGTGACAGAAAGCATAACAGTGGTTGCCTAGGCTGGTGAGCATGAATAAGACAGGGAGAATTGCAAAGGCGTAAGAGAAAACTCTGGGCTC
>NW_003852488.1:6074303-6081668 GCF_000181295.1 Otolemur garnettii | reverse complement strand
TACCAAAAAAAAAAAAAAAAAAAGCACCTCGACATTTTAGAACCATCTTTCTGATCTGCTTTCATAGTTAGAATTAAAAATCCATTCACTGCAAATTTCTTGATCTGTCTGCACATGAAAGTCTGACAATTAAGTTCATGAACTCGTCCTAGAAAAAGGCTACATAGCTCACTACTATGAGTAACTATAGTTATCTCACTACAGTCATTTTTGAAGTACTCCCATTGAGAAGCTATGCACCAACACCTTCAAAGCAATTTTAGAACTCCATTTCTGGAATGACCATAAGCTGGCATCATAATGGGGTTTGACAATTAGTTTGCAAACTTGACACTGTGCACTTAGGTTGGAAGCACTGTACAAGCAACTCAGTAAGGTTTCATAACCTTGGTCTATCACTGTCTCCTAGCTGTGTTCATGCCAATGTGTGGCAGTGTCTTGCTGAGTGGCATTCATTATTATTCTTTTTTTTGAGACAGAATCTATGTCACCCTCAGTAGAGTGCCCTGGCTTCACATCTCACAGTAACTTCAAACTCTTGGGCTTAAGTGATTCTCTTGCCTTAGCCTCCCAAGTAGCTGGGACTACAGGCACCTGCCACAATGTCCGGCTATTTTTTGTTGTAGCTGTCATTATTGTTTCGCTGGCCCAGGCCAGGTTCAAACCCGCCAGCCTTGGTCTATATCGCTGGCACCATAACTACCTGTCCTACAGGTGCTGAGCCTCATTATTATTTTTGTGTGTTTTTGTGTGCCATACAAAGATAGCTCTGAAGGTTATTCCAGAAAGAGTTCCAAAACTGTTTTGAAGGCTGTACTAGACTCTGGCATTTGGTGCACAGCTTCCCAAAGAAAATACTTTGAAGGTTAACTGCAGTGATATTCATTAATGGAGGTATGTAGCACTTTTTCTAGGACGAGTTCACAAACTTAATTGTCACACTTCATACAATATATACATAAATGTGTAAGTTATCCCTTTAATATATACTGAAAAGACTGTAAGTCAAAGAAAATATGCATATATACAGCTCAAATTTTGAGACACAAAATGGGCTTCAATTATATATTAAAATTTAATCTCCTGGCTTGGCATAGGCCACATGCACAGAGGCTGGCAAGTTTGAACCCAGCCTGGGCCAGGTAAACAATAATGACAACTGCAACAACAACAAAAAAATAGCCAGGCATTGTGGCCAGCGCCTGTAGTCCCAGCTACTTGGGAGGCTGAGGCAAGAGAACTGCTTAAGCCCAAGAGTTGGAGGTTGCTGTAAGCTGTGACGCCATGGCACTCTACCAAGGGATAGTAAGACTTTGTCTCTCAAAAAAGAAAAAAAATGCCTTATTTTAACCATTATAGAATGATAACTACCAGGTACACTTATGAGGGGAATGTAATGAATAAATCAGGCATCTGAAAATTGGGCAAAACTTTTAAAGAGGTAGCTGCCAAGTTTTCAGCACCTCTTCATCAATGTATATGATTTTATAAAAATGCAAAAATTTTTTTTTTTTCATTGGGGCTGGGTTTGAACCCACCATCTCCTGTATATGGGGCCAGTGCCCTACTCACTGAGCCACAGGCGCTGCCCAAAATGCAAAATTTTGATTATAATTTGTAATACACATAGTACACATATTAAGTTAAATAATGTTACCATGGGTAAAGTTTAAGATATCAAGTTCATTACTAATACTTGAAAGAATGACAAATTAAACTAGCAAAAAAGCAATCTTATTGATGAATCAAGGCTTTAAAAGTATCCTCCAAGGCAACAATTCTTTGCATTTTAGGTAAGATTCTGCAAGTTGAAATAAAAATATTTTCTGGATTTTTCTTAAAAAGCCTTAAAATAATACTCACTCCAGTGTTCACTAATTCACTCGGTGTTGG
Organism: Otolemur garnettii; assembly: GCF_000181295.1. Lineage (NCBI taxonomy): Eukaryota > Metazoa > Chordata > Mammalia > Primates > Galagidae > Otolemur > Otolemur garnettii. The sequence goes on along the minus strand of NW_003852488.1, from coordinate 6,079,775 downwards.
CCAATTCGCCATATCGCTGAAATCGCTAGCCTAAGAAGTAACAAATAAGGTTATGTCTGCAAGTTAGTTTTCAAAATTTTAAATAGAAAAAATATTTCCTAAAAATGACAGTTTAAAAAAATACTCATATTCAGTTATGCAAAGGCATCTGCTAAATTAATTCCAAAGTTTCTCCAGGCAGAACACTTTGAAATAAGAATGGCTTGGTCTTACGATCTAACTTCTAGAACTATGTAATGGCACATGTGGTAAGAAAGGCAGATGAAGATTTGGATAAATGATACAATTCTTTTAGAATATCAACTTAAACATCAATGATACAATTAGCAGAAAAAAATACATTTATAATAATCTAAGAAGAATTCCTAACAATTTTCAAAATCAACATAATTAAGAACTATTTCCTTACAAATAAAAGTTAAAAAAAAAATGGAAAAAAAAGAACTGTTTCCTATAAAAACATACCTTGTTGAACTTCTTTGTCTTGAGTTTTCCTGCTTTTATGATTTTTGGGGAACTGAGCTCTAAAGAAAATATAAGAATTGTTTTTACAACTACTTCATTCAATATGTTTAACAAAATAACTAGTGTATCAATTGCAATAAGTCAGTAAAATGACTGCTCTCAACATCTAAAGTTCTAAGATTCTAATCTCTAGCCAAAAAAAAAAAAAAATCAATCACATTTAACAGCATAAATTCAAATCAAGTCTTTTAGTCCTCAGTCTGCAAATCAAGAAGTTACTTACACCGAGCTAACTCATCAATCATCTCACTAATAGGATATAACATAAGAAAACAGAAATATGCTTTAATAAAATCAGCAGCTCTGGGATAAAGTTTTCCTCTGGGATAAATTTTTCTATACAATTAATATGTCACCAGAAAATAGGTCAGAAGACTTCGAACTATTTGTCCTAAGAAAAAGATTTGGCAGGCTTGGTGCCCGTAGTTCAGTGAGTAGAGTGCTAGCTACATACACCAAGGCTGGAGGGTTCACCCGGCCCAGGCCTGTTAAACAACAATGACAACTGCAACCAAAACCAAATAGCTGGACATTGTAGCAGGCACCTGTAGTCCCAGCTACTCGGGAGACTGAGGCAAAGAGAATTGCTTAAGCCCAAGAGTTGGAGGTTGCTGTGAGCTGTGATGGCGCTGCACTCTACCAAGGGCAGCATAGTGAGACTCTGTCTCAAAAGAAAAAAAAGAAAACAGAAGATTTGGCAACCCTAAAATGTTGTACCTAGATTCAAACCATAAAAAATAGAACTGGTCGCTGCAAAAGTTCGTACCATCATTGTAGCACCACCTGTCCTTAACTTAAATAAGAATGTAGTTGTTGTCAATAAGCCAATACACTATCCTCCAATTGAAGATTTTTAAACTGCCTTTAGTTCGGTTCATCATTAGTAAGATGACAAGATGGCACAATCATCTAGCTAAACATGACCTAAAGTAAATATTAAGAAGTAAAATATACTTGGGGTTTGAATCCATAGATAACAATAATTCAGCAAAAATGAATCCTGTAAGTCATACCAATGACCAATTTATAGAATAAAGCAATCTTGGAGTTAAAATCCGGAAGCAGGTTTAACTAAGATAATAGCATACTTATCAAAGAAAGAGGCATTGGGCATGAAATATGATCAGGAATGGGCATACAGAGAATTTTGAATCCTATGACATTCTACCTTTAAAGCACTATAGTAAGTACACAGATGGTATTTCTTGTATTCTTCTTTTTATTTTTTTAAGACAGGGTCATGCAGTCACCCACAATGCAGTACAGTAGTTCAATCACATCTCACTGTAACCTTGAACTTCTGATTTCAAGGGCTCCTCCCACCTCATCATCCTCCCAAGTAGCTAGGACTGCTGGTGTGGCCCCACCAAATTTAGCTAATTTTTTAAAATGTTTTTCATAGAGATGGAATGTCATTATGTTGCCCAGGGGGCTGGGATTACAGACACAAGCTGCCACACTCAGCTACTCTCCTTTGGTACGCATATGCCTATGTGTATATGTGCATGTGGTTTTCATACAATATAGTCATATATAGTGCAAACTATTTTATATAATGGGATAGGCTATTCAAGCAAGTTTTATCTATTTTACAACTCAATTAGATATTTACAATCATGAAACCAAGGACAAAAGCTAAAGATAAAAAAGCTCTGACCACATAAAAATCTACTTTTAACTTCAATCCTAAATGACACAATTAAGTAAATTGTGCCAGAAATTTAAATGTTTTTATTGAGTTAAAAATCAATCGGTGACTGGAGGTACAGCTCACCCCCCTACTCCTAGCACTCTGAGAGTCTGAGACTGATGGATTAGATTACCTAAACTCAGGAGTTTGAGATTAGCCCTGTCTCTACTAAAAAATAGGAAACTAGCCAGACATCCTGGCAGGCACCTGTGGTCCCAGCTACTCAAGAGGCTGAGACAGGAGGAATGCTTGAGCCCAAGTGTCTGAGGATGCTGTGAGCTATGAGGCCAGGGCACTCAACCCCAGGGCAACTGAGGCTGTGTCTCAAAATAATTAAGATATAAAAATCAATGCATCCCATATGCAGACTCAGAATAACTTTTCAGTAGAAGTAATAAAAAAATTGGGGAAGTAGAATCTTGAACTTTATTTCTTCAGAAAATTAAAAATAAAAAGATACATGTAGTCAATTCGTTTAGACTAAAAAATTTTTGAATTTCTGTCTAAATATTTTTAATTAAAATTAATCTTCACATCTTGCTTTATTTAACCCAACCAGCACCCCAAAAGACACACTAACACCCAGCTCTACATCTACTAAGAAAACTTTAACTAACCCAGGCAAAACCTACTCTTTAAATGCCATGTCTAAATTTTAATCTTCAACTTTTAATTTCTTTCCACGGGATACAATGAGAAAAAGTTTACTTTTAACTTTGGAGCATCTATACTGTCAACATTAATGGACTATGTGCATACACTGTTAACTGGGAAGATTATGTGTGTCTTATCAATACCATCATAGAATATTTTATAAACTATGTTGACTAATATAGTTGGATATTCTTCTGGGATAAGAAATATAGTATGAAGTATTTCTGAATGTTAGTTACCAAGTAATCTTCACAGTTAACTTATTTTTCCATGAAGAAAGATTTTCCCTGAACACTTCCATTCTCTTTTATCAATTTTTCCCATGGAAAGGGATTACATTTTCTGATTAATGAGTTTAGAAAAGCTAGCATCTTTTCTCCTGCTGCACTGAGTTAGCTATCCTCAAAAAGCAAGCATTCGGGTTTGCTCCTTCATATTGTCAATGTCTCAGGGTAAGACTTTCTACAGGGGTAAGAGGGACTTGCAGTTGTGCAATCCCAACTAAATGGATAAATTTGTCTAGTTCCTTTGTGCTGCCTGCTTAAACTACACCAACCCAGTTTTTTTCCATTAAAACGGTGATAAGGAGCTTTAAAAAACTAAATAAATCTGGCTGGGCATGGTGGCTCACACCCGTAATTCCAACACTCTGGGAATCTGAGACAGATAGATTGCCTGAGCTCAGAAGTTCAAGACCACCCTGAGCACAGAAAAACTAGCCAGGCATCTTGGTGGGTGCCTATAGTCCCGGCTATTCAGGAGGCTGAGATAAGAGGCTTGCTTGAGCCCAAGAGTTTGTGGTTGCTGTGAACTATGATGCCAGGGCACTTAACCCCAGGGCAACTGAGTAAGACTCTGTCTCAAAAAAAATTAAATAAATTTGAGTGTAAGAGGAATAGATTATTCAAAAAAGAAATTCCAATGGCCATACATAAGTAAAACTTTAAGAAACGAGATAAATCTCTATATGTACTGACATGGAAATAAGTCCACTGGGTTTTAACTATAGTTTTTTATGCACATACAGATTATAGAAAGGAAATTTTTTATTTTCCATGTTTTAACTAAAATAAAGGAAATTGCCCTGCATGTTGTTAGAGGAAACCTAAGCAAGGCAGCCTAGAAAACTTTCTAAATTTCAAAATTTTTCAAATTAAAAAATATGTACTTAATGGGCTCAGCGCCTATAGCTCAAGCAGCTAGGGTGCCAGCCATGTACACCAGAGCTGGCAGGTTCAAATCCAGCCTGGGCCTGCCAAACAATGACAACTACAACCATAAAATAGCTGGGCCTTGTGGCAGGTGTCTATATAGTCCCAGTTACTTGGGAGGCTCTGGCAAGAGAATCACTTAAGTCCAAGAGTATGAGGTTGCTGTTAGCTGTGACACCATGGAACTCTACCGAGGGCAACAGCTTGAGACTCTGTCTCAAAAAAAAAAAAAAAAAAAAGTACTTAAACAGATGAAACTTAAGAAACTTAAGCTACTAATGGCCCAAACATATATCAACAAACATGAACAAGCATGTGATCTATACAGCTCCATTTTTCAAACATCACTGGTAAAACACTACATGCCAGTACCACTTTTTTGAGCAATATTTCAGTATTTTTAAAATGTTATTCTCAAACCCTGAGAACCTATAAGGAAAGGCCAGGAGTAGTGGCCTTCTGTAAAGTAGCTCACTTTGGGAGGCTAAGGCAGGAAATAATTCTAAACAGATATGGAAGATAACTCATTTTCAAGAGCTTGGATACTTGAAACAAACCACAACACCCTGGAGCAGCAGCTCATGCCTTTAATTTCCAGCACTCTGGGAGTCTGAGGCGGAAGGATGCATTAAGCTCAGGAGTTTCAAGGAGTTTGAGACCAGCAAAAACAAGTCCTTGTCTCTACTGAAAATAGAAAAAATTAGCTAGACATGATAGTGGGCACCTAAAGTTCCAGCTTCTCGGGAGGCTGAGACAGGATCAGTTGGGCCCAGAAACATTAGGTTGCTGTGAGCTAGGCTGAGGTCATGGCACTCTAGTCAGAGCAAGAGAGGAGAGGCACCCAGAATGTAAAATAGCACTCTGGTATCAAGAACTAGAAGAGGTGAGTCCATCTACTTCATTTATTTGCAAGGCCCACAAATCTTGCAGACGTCAACCTAGTTAGTAATAACTGCTCTAGAATTTGAGCTCGAGTTCTCAAAACAGTTCACTTCTGCACCATAATCTCTTTATCTGAGTTACTGAAGTTATTCAACTGCAAACAGACGTTTTAGGAAAACACTGATCATTCTGGAAAGAGACTATGGTTACCAGGCTACTCCAGGTGTGAAGAGATTGGTATTCCTGTGGGTACAGACCTGATTCCAAAGACAGAAAGAGTTCCCTAGCAAGAAATATTAGTAAAATTGAAACTCCCCTATGAAAAATGAAACCACACCATACATCTAGCATCACCTTATTGTTAATCTCCAGTGAAGACTGAAGAATAAAGGCACTAGTAGTTTAAACTGTTAAATATTCTTCACAAGTTATTAGCAATTGAAATTCCCAAGTCTTATATCCAGAGTTTTATTTTTATTTTTTCTTTTTAGCATCAGGTGTTTTTTTTTT
>NW_003852488.1:6068638-6073742 GCF_000181295.1 Otolemur garnettii | reverse complement strand
AGGCGCCGAGCCAGCATCAGGTTTTAATATGTTACCTAGGCTGGAGTGCAGTGGCTACAAGTGATAGGAGACTGCACTACAGGCTTGAACTCCTGGCCTCAAGTGATTTCCCTGCCTTCTGAATAACTGGGGCTACAGACCTGCACCACAGTGCCCAGCTTTAAAATTTTAAAACTTATGAGCGGCACCTGTGGCTCAAAGGAGTAGAGCACCGTCCCCATATGCCAGAGGTGGCAGGTTCAAACCCAGCCCTGGCCCAAAACTGCAAAATAAATTAATTAATTAAATAAATAAAATTTTAAAACTTACAATATTGGTTTTACAATTAACAAAGAGTTCTGCTTTTGGTTGTTCACTGACTATAATGTGTAAACTGTGTTGGGGGCGCCCATAACTCAGTGGTTAGGGCACTGGCCATGTGCTCCAGGGCTGGTGGGTTAAAACCTGCCCTGTCCGCCTAAACAAAAGAAAAAAGAAATTGCTGAGCATTTTGGCAGGTGCCTGTAGTCCCAGCTATTAGGGAGGCTGAGGCAAGAGAATCGCTCAAGCTCAAGAGTTTGAGGTTGCCGTGAGCTATGAGGCCATAGCACTCTACCGAGGGTGACAAAGTGAGACTCATTCAATTTAAAAAAAAAAAAAAGTATAACTGTGTCTAGGTCTAGAACTAGAGAGATGAGGCAGCCAATATGATTCATTAGGGCTCTGTTGTTGTTGCAGTCTGGAGTTTGAACCAACCACCCTCTGTATATGGGGCTGGAGCCCTTACCGTAACACTGAGCCACAGACGCTGCCCCACTAGGGCTTTCTTTCTCTGCTAAATTGTGTAGAAATTTAAGGGTGTTCTCTTTAGTTAGTGGTAAACAGACCTTCGCAGCTAGATGAAATCGTGCCAGTATTAAATCTAGAGAAAATTTTTAAGTTTTTTCTGCAAGGGTCAAAATTTACCAAGAATTAAGAGTATTTCTGTGCAAATGCTAGACAATAAACACTATTTCCCTCTGTTGGACAGTTCCTCAGAATAAATGTTAATATGTGTCTATAGCAATCATCTTATGTTTACCCAGCATCCTTTATTGCATTTAATCCTCACAGTCCTGTCAACATGCTCAGGTTTTTCCCATACCACTATTAACCATTAATTTTAAGAAACAACGAAGACTTGTCAGATAAACAGTTGTGATTTCCATATTAAAAAGTTCAATTAATTTACTACTGCTTAATTTAGAAAACAAAAGTAGAAGATACTTTTTCTCTGGAGTATTTCCATTTTGACTTTTCTATTTAAACTTCAGCTGCCACAACCAAAATAAAACCATACTGCATCAGTCAGCATACAAAGGCAATGGCATAATTTAATCTCTAAAGGCAAGAGGAGTTAACCGAAATGTCAGAAGACTACAATTTACCTAAAGCGCAATCCACCATCTCACGTCAACTATCCTATTTCAATTATTTTCCACAACTATAACTTGAACACTTTAACGGCAACTACATTTTAGGGCTCATTTTTAATATGACTACTTAAGTGTTTTGAAAACCTTGAGATTTTTAGCTTATCGATTTTATCAATTATTTCACAATAAAGGTCACAATCGCGCTTCTACTTACCAATAAATCCCCTTGCTCTGTTTTGCTTCAACGCCTTTTTAAAAAGTCCACAAAAACTTTCCCAAACGATGCACTGCAGTATCTATCTAAAGTTAGCTACGTTCCCACGTGGGGGGGAAACGCAAGTGCCACCGCAGAGGCTGGGCAGCGCTGCCAACTTACCCCCTCCGTGCCCCCATCAGTCAAGGAGAACCTGAGGTCCCACCTCTTCCTGCCGCTCCCTTCCCAGATGCCCATTTATGTAAATAGGCAGAGTGAATGACACCTTGGAACGACATACCTCCGACTGACAGGGCACCGAGGCCTGCCCTTCCCCCAGCCCCGCGCCCGCTACCGCCGCCCCGCGCCAGCAAGTCTTACGAGTCGCCCCTGCCCATCCCCTCCCGCGCCCACGGCAGAGGAGCCACAGACCTGCCTCCAGGGTTTCCAGCAGCGGCGCGGGCGGGCCCGTCCCAGCGGGGGACAGATGCTGGGGAGGTTTCTTGGTCCAGGGATTTTCCTTAGGCGGCAGTGGTGGCGGCTGCAGCTTTTCCTCAGAACCAGCCGCAGCCTCCTCCTCCCGGGCGTCCTCGGCTGGCGGATCCCGCGGTGGCTCCACGCCGAAGGGGCCCCCGGGCCCACGCGCCTTGTGCGCCAGGTGCAGCGCCAGGGGCCTCACGGGCACTGCCGCCTGGGGCACGCTGTGTCCTAGCACTAGCGCCGGAGACGGCTCTCCCCACGCCCCCGCTCTGGTGGCGGCAGCGGCCCTCTCCTCCCTCGCCGCCTCCTTGCCCTCTCGTTCGGGCGCGGGCGGCTGCTCGGCCTGCCGGCTCACCGCGCCGGACAGCGACTCCCTCTCAGCAGCCGCCGTGGGCGGATCCTCCCGAGAGTGAGCGGCAGGCACCGGGACGCGAGCAGACATCGTCCCCCTGCCCCAGCCGCCCCAAACGGGGGGAACCCGGGGCCAGGGAGCCCGGCTGCCCGTCTCTCCGCCGGGGCAACTACTGGCTCCGGCCTGGGGCAGAGAACCCGAAAGCCCGGTCGCCGCCACCGCCGCCCGCCGAGGCTGTGCAGCGCCGGCGTGCCGCCCCTCCCCGCGTCGAACGGGACGCTAACCGCCCGCCGGCCCGGTCCTCCTTGGCGGCGTACGCCCCGAGCCCGCCAACACGCGCCAGGCGCCGCAGCCGGGAGCCGCGAGCCCTCACCTGGGGCGGCAGCCGCGGAGGCTCGGCTAGACCGGGCCGGAGGACCTCTACCGGAGTCAGAGAGGCACGCGCCGCGCGAGCCGGTAACTGCTCGTGGGGGCGTGGAGGGGGCGGTCCAAGAGGACGGCTGGAGGCGGGGCTTCCCTGAAGAGCGTGACGTGGCTACTCGCCCGCTCTTGCCCTAGCCAGGCCTCGGGCTGTAGCTGACTGAGGAGCCCACTCGGTGCCGCCGGGCCTTAGGGCCGGCCCCGCCCCAGCGGCCAGCCGAAGGGGAGGGAGGGCAAACAGGGCGAATCCCTGGCTCGCGGGCTTAGGCCGCCTAGGCTGCGGACTCAAGGGTGGGGCGCGCGCCCGGCCTCTGTGACTCGCCACTGGCTCGCGCCCGGCTCCCGCGGCGACGGCGGCCGAGGACCCGGGCGGGCCACGCACGTGGCTTCGGGAGACCGATTTGCCCTTAGACCTAGAAGCCGAGTCGCCCTAGGCGAACGGTTGTAGGTGGTGTAGACCACCGACCCGAGGCGGTCCTGGAGTGGGCCAGGGCCCCTGACTGTCGACTTTCCCCTGGTGCCTTCTCCCAGTGAAAGTTTCCCCCTGGCGATTTGGGGCTTCGTTGTCACCTGTAATCTGATGTTGTTTGTTCGTAGGTAACGCTTTTTAAAACCTTTGCTTGGGTAATTAGCTTAGTATGCCTCCCCTCCTGGATTCCCACTCATGATTTTAAAATGTTTGTGAGTAAAAATAGTTAATACTTAGCCGATTTTTAAAATTTTATTACCTGTTTCTTTAATTTGGAGAGACAGCAGTTGCTTACAAATTAAATATACGTATACTCTCATTCTTCTCCTGGAATGGATGATAAAATAGTACAAATAAGTTTGATAATAAATTCGGTGAGAACTTTCTACTTGGCACTCACAGTCAATTAGATACGATATTGGTTTCATGTGCATTTATGAGTTAGTGTTTGTATTCTGGTGCAAGGTGGCTAAGAGCAAGTTCGCTGGTGAAATTTTTCATTCCGATGCCCCCCTCCCCTCGCCTGCCCTGTTATCCATGCTAGCCCTTTGTATAGATTTGTAACGGGTGCTTTTGTGCTTCCCTTTGAACTGGCAAGCCAAGCAGACTTCTCCCATGGGTCTTGCCTCAGTTACTTTCAATTTGAGGTTAATATTTTTTATAAGCTGAAAAGCTGTACTGGCATAAATGTTTTTATTTTTCTAAAGCTGATTACCTATATACATTGCAACAGTTATATACAATAAGGCTTTTCTTATTTACATTATCAGTAATCTCTAATTTACCTGATCCTAAGCAACCTCCTGAACCTGCTTGCAATTAATTAAATCAGGATTATACCTCCACCTGTAGTCCGAGAGAGTTAGTCCATCTCACTAGCTCTGTTCTTGATGAACTCTTTGAGTTTTTAATTATCAATTAGCTGCTCTTCTTGTTATAATCAGCCCTCTGGAGTCCTACCAGATAATGTTTGACTCTCTTTTACAGAAGCCTGTCGACACATTCTCTGTTACTGTTTGTTCAAATACATGTGGATTAAAGAATGAGTCAGTTGAGAAAAAGGTAATACAGAATGATTCTCCGAAGTTTGATTTATGTGGTTTACCTAGCTGTGGTTGGGGTTTTTGTTGTTGTCTTTTTAAGTGAAAAATCATATAGGGACTTCTCAAAAAAGGTGAAGAATTGGCTCGGCGCCTGTGGCTCAAGTGGTTGGGGCACCAGCCACATACACCTAAGGTGGCAGGTTCGAATCCAGCCAGGATCCACCAAACAACAATGATGACTGCAACCAAAAAATAGCCAGGCATTGTGGTGGGCGCCTGTGGTCCCAGCTACTTGGGAGGCAGAGGCAGGAGACTCTCTTGAGCCCAGGAGTTGGAGGTTGCTGTGAGCTGTGATGCTAGAGCACTCTACAGAGGGGAATAGCTTGAGGCTCTGTCTCAATAAATAAATAAATAAATATTTTAAAAGGTGAAGAATTGATAGAGGACTTCCTTGGAAACAGGGTTTGTTTTCAGGGAGAGAAGAACCAGAGGGTATAATTTTGTGTTCAAAAGGACTCAAATAGGCCTGGCATGGTGGCTCACCTGTAATCCTAGCACTCTGGGAGGCCCACAAGGGTGGATTGCCCTAGCTCACGAGTTCAAGACCAGCCTGAGCAAGAGCAAGACCCTGTCTCTAAAAATAGCCAGGTGTTGTGGCAGGCACCTGTAATCCCAGCTACTCAGGTGGCTGAGGCAAGAGAATTGCTCAAGCCCAAGAGTTTGAGGTTGCTGTGTGTTGTGATGCCATAGCAC
>NW_003852488.1:6067512-6068608 GCF_000181295.1 Otolemur garnettii | reverse complement strand
AAAAAAAAAAAGGCTCAAGAAAACTCAACAGCAGGTGTTTGGAATCTTCACTGTAGTGCAGTCCCACTAATGTCAGTGACGGGAATTAGTTCTTTGTCCTTCTTTTATATTGATTGTTTGAGACAGAGTCTCAGTCTGGCATCCTGACTAGAGTGCCATGGCTTTATGGTTCACAGCAACCTCAAGTTCTTGGGCTCAAGCAGTCCTCTTGCTTCAGTTTTTCTCTTTTTTGTAGAGACAGTTTCACTTGCTCAGGCTAGTCAAACTCCTGAGGTCAAGTGATCCACCTGCCTTGGCCTCCCAGAAGTGCTAGGATTATAGGCATGAGCTACTCACCTGGCCTTGTCCCTCTTTTAAATACATACGAGTACTGTAACTCCTGCTGAGATACCTGCCACTTGGAAATAACTTCACCTGTCTTCTATTTGCCCAGCCATGCCCACTGTTCTCCCTTACTATGCTCCTAGAGAGCACTAATCTGTCTAGTTTCCAATAACAAGCTCCCTGCCCTCCTTCATATCTGGATGGGTTCAGGCAGTGAGAATTATCTACCTTTTGGAAGGCCAAAAGGTAGTAAGGTCATAGTCCTTATTCCTCAAGCTGGGTTACCAAAGATTAGCTGCAGAGCCCTCTCTCTACTTACCCACTCTAACCTTTGCCTTTGTTTCTTCAGGCTTGGGGGTAGGAACCACTAGCTTTTGGGGTACTGTATTATCCTGTGTTAGTTTCCCTGTTTCTTGCCCCCACAATTATGTAAATGGTCCTTTTACTTCAAATTACCCCAAATTTGTTGTATATAATATCTACTCACATTTTTGGCCCACACTTTCAAGAAAAAAATCTTTCAATTTAATTTTTTAAAGGAGAATGGAAGTGACTATGTGCAGTGGCACCTTCTCTTGAGAGAGGTGTGAGATGTGAAGCCAGCTGCTGCAAAGCCAGGAGCAAGCCTAGACAGCAGCTAAGAGTGATCCAGATGATCTGAGCACCTGACCTGCCCCAACTGCCCCCTCTCAGCCTACCCTCAGCCCCATTTCCTCTCATTACTTCTTCTCACACATGTCCATCAGTGGGAACATGGACACAGATGCTCCAC
>NW_003852488.1:6064317-6066817 GCF_000181295.1 Otolemur garnettii | reverse complement strand
TGTGAGCTGTAATGCCATGGCACTCTACTCAGGGGGACAGCTTGAGGCTCTGTCTCCAAAAAAAAAATGAGACTCTTTAACCACACCCAAATACACTGGTTAACTCTCTCCAGGAGAAAGACCTGGGCATCCATTCCATTAACAAGCATCCTAGATGATTCTTCCTATTTATGAGTTTGGGAAATTATACCAGCTGAATACCTTGGGTGTTCAGACAAGTCATAGGCTCAAAATTATCATCTGTGGACTCTGGTACCCTTGAGATCTCATGCTTTGCTGCAAGGGACCCTTGCATACAGAAACTTCATGGGGAGTGAGACTCAAGGTCACAATAGCCAGCTACTGGTAGAAGTGGGTCTAGGATAAGGTGACCAGACATCTCGCTTTTTAACAATTTGTCCCATGGCATTTTTAAAAAGTCCCAATTTTTGGAAAGAATGCAAGACAAGCTAGGGAATGGCAAGAGAACAGGAAGGGAATATACGGTTTTCGGCGGCCATGTGGCTATTTCGCCAGGATGTGAGTTTTATATTTTTGTTAATTTTATAATGTTAAACTTTAATAATAAAAATAATTGTTGAGAACTGATTATCGAGAACTGCTTATCAAAGTTCACATTGTTGATCAGTTGTTAGAATTAAACAAGAAATATGCCAAAGAATAAAATAATACTATACATAATTTTTAAATGTATTTGTAAATTGTACTTATGTTGAAATTAAAAAAATATATGTTACAATACTATTTTTGCATTCTATCAAAATTTTTGTTGCTCCATATAGACCAAATTTTTAATTAAGAACCCCCCCCTCCAATGGTGTCCCGCTTTACCAATGTTAAAATCTGGTCACCTTAGTCTAGGAACCAAGGTCTCCCAAACCCCAGCTCAGGGATCCTCCTCAGTTCAGTGTTCCAGGGACCTCAGAACAAGGCCAGTTGTATGAGAGATGAGGGAGTCTGGAAAGGGCAGGGATCTACTGTTAGGAGCCTGGACAGTCAGGGCCAGCTTTTGCCCCTCCCACCAACTTCCCAGGAAATCAGCCATCAGGATTCTCAGTGGAGTGACTGTGGCCATGTTTCCACCAACAGCCATGGCTGAGAATAGGAAATGAGAGGATGTGGGGATGAGGTTGGGCCAGGAAACAACAGTTGGGAGAGGCTAATCTCTGGCTTCTCCACAATGGCCTGCTCTGGGTCTTGAGGGAAGGAGGTGCCAGTGCATGGCCACTTCAGGTATGGTTCTGATGCTAACTTTCACATGGCAGTTGGCAGTGTGCCCATTCCTAAGAAAGCTACAGCAGCCATGTCCAAAACGATAGGCCCATGGGGCTGGAGGCTCCTGCAGCTGCAGTGCCTGTCCACTGTGGGGAGGGTAGGAAGGACAGGATAGCTTATATGGGGCACAATTAATGTATTTTAGGGTATTATTTGTTATACAGGTATTGTTATTGCTTTCTAGAATTACACTTTTAATGCATAAGCATTAAGTAAAAGAATTAAAAACATGGGCAGCGCCTGTGGCTCAGAGGAGTAAGGCAATGGCCCCATATCCCAGAGGTGGTAGGTTCAAATCTAGCACAAGCCAAAAACTGCAAAAATTAAAAACATTTATATAGATACAGAATTAGTACTACCCATGTATAATGCATATCTTATTTTTCCATCAAAAATTTGAGCAAAATACATGTTATATATGTCAAAATACTATACAAAGTTTGAGCATCTGATTTTAGTTGGGACCCTGACTGACCCAATTTGCCATTATTCACCTCCATTTTCTTACTTCATACTGTCTTGGTAGCTATTTGCCACATTTTCCTCTGCTGCTTACTTCAAAATCAAGGATGAAAACAGATTGGTTCTAGTTACTTTTTCTAGTAAGATCACACAGGTCATTAGATGATCTATGAGTGATTTGCTCTTGGGTAGGGTGCCTAGCTAGCCTGCAGAAACAAATTATTTGGCTCAAAACACTAACATCAAGGCAATGGGTGCTGGTGGAAGGAGAGCTGGTTTCCAGGGAACATGTGTAAGAGGTAGTGTACTTTGACCAAGTTTTACAGCAACCTCCAACTCTTGGGCTCAAGAGATCCTCTTGCCTCATCCTCCCAAGTAGCTGAGATTACAGGCACCCACCACAACGCCCAGCTCTTTTTAGAGACAGGTCCCACTCTAGCTCAGGCAATCCACCTGCCTCAGCCTCCCAGAATGATAGGACTGTAGGCATGAGCCACTGCACCTGGACTCCCTTTTCTCTTAGTGAATGGCACCACCGTCCATCAAATCTAGGAGTCATCCTTTTTTCTCCTTCCCCTCATTCTCCCTGGTTATTCATTTACATGGTACAAAATGTCTCAAGCATCTTCAAGTAAAGCACTAAGACCAATTTATTGTACTTTTTACGTGTATGTCAGAGTCTTCTTCTTTTTACATTGCCACCACCCTACTCTAAGTGCCATTATTCTTCCATAAGAATATTATAGCTTTTGGCTCGGCGTCT
>NW_003852488.1:6061265-6064114 GCF_000181295.1 Otolemur garnettii | reverse complement strand
CTTGAGGCTCTGTCTCAAAAAAAAAAAAAAAAAGAATATTATAGCTTTTTAACTTGTCTCTCTGCCTCCAATTAGGCCTATTTGATAAAATTTGTTGTAAGATTACATGAGATAATATGTGCAAAATGTTTATCAAAGTCCCTAGCTCATTAATGCTACCCATTTTTATTACTTTTAAATCAGTAGAGTTAAACTGAATGAGTAACTTTAATTTTCCTGAACTACTGAGATTAAAGGCCTGATTTTTTTTTTTGTAATGAAAAACTGGAATCTAGAAAACAGGTATAGAGTCATCTTTTGAATGGGAGAATGGTTTTCTAGGCCCTAAAAGTTATGAAACACATAAAGTAATTCTCTTTAAATGAACTTGATGATCACATTGTTCAAATGAACCTTTTAGAAGCAATTCCTGTTTTTCCTGTTTAGGCTATGCTAATATATCATCAGACGATTGAACCTGCAAACACACCATTTCTCCCCATGTCTTAGGAAATTGAAGGACCATGAGAACATCCAGGCCCTCTAATAAGTGCCAATGCAATTTAGGTTCAGGCTGGTAAAAACCCAATGTGTGTGGAGCTATGTTGGATGCTAGGGAACTTTCAAAGACCAGCAGTGCAAGAAAATAAACCCAGAGGTTTTGTTGTTGTTGTTGTTGTTTGTTTGTTTGTTTTAACTTCTAACAAAATAACCACATTTAAGAAGAGTAATTTTCTTTTGAAACATAGTCTCACTATGTCACCCTGGGTGGAGTGCCATAGCATCACAGCTTATAGCAACCTCAAACTCCTGGGGTTCGAACAATCCTCCTGCCTCAGTCTCCCAAGTAACTGGGACTACAGGTGCCTGCCACAACACCTGGCTAGTTTTTCTATTTTTAGAAGAGACAAAGTGTTGCTCTTGGTCAGGCTGATCTAGAACTCCTGAGATCAGGTGATCCACCCACCTCAGCCTCCCAAAGTGCTAGGATTATAGGAGTGAGTTACCACACCCAGCCTAATTTTTCTAAATATTTTTTGAAACGCAGTCTTGTTCTGTTGCCCAGGCTAGAGTGTCATGGCTTTGGCCTACCTTACAGCAACCTCAAACTCCTGTACTCAAGTAATCCTCTTGGCTCAGTCTCCCAAGTAGCTGGGAGTACAGGTGTGTACCACCACACTTGGCTAATTTTTTCTAATTTTGCTAAAGATGGAATCTTGCTTAATTCAGGCTGGTCTCAAACTTCTGACCTGAAACAATCCCTCCCTCTCTTATCTATATCCCCCACCTCCCAGAGTGTTTGGGATTACAGGCATGACCCAGCCACCTATGGGCCAGAAGAGTGATTTTTAGACAAGATATACTAAACCTTCATTATCTCCAAGTTGCAGAGCTCTGTTTATCATAATAATAGTTTCTAATTGGTAAATACTTCCTATTATCTCTAATCTACAATGTCAATGTTGTCTGATAGGCTTTTCACCTTCCCACCATAATGTCCATCAAAACTTCACTTTTGATAAGTACAACTGACATACATATTCAGTTTATATAAAATGAGAATAAAAGCACCTTTAGAAAATGCTGCTTTTTTGTTTTTACTGAATTGTATTATATAAATATAGAAAACCACTGTGCTTACTATGCAAACAGTTAAAATATAGGCTACTTTCCAACTGGATTGCTGTTCCTAAACCCTTTTTATTTATTTATTTTTTTTAGAGACAGAATGTCACTTTGTCACCCTTGGTAGAGTGCTCTGGCATCACAGCTTATAGCAACCTCTAGCTCTTGGGCTTAGGCGATTCTCTTGCCTCACCCTCCCAAGCAAAACTGGGGCTACAGACACATGTCAGCACATCTAGCTAATATTTTTAAATCTTTGTAGAGACAGCATCTTGCTATGTTGCTCAGGTTGCTCTCGAGGATTCCCAAAGTGCTAGGATTACAGGCATGATCCATCATGCTCAACCTATCTTTAGGTAGGTGTTAAAAGGCCAGTGTCCCCTCATATTCTTAACACTTTTCTTCCTTTAAGAGGTAAATTATTTCCTTGCTTTTCTGTATGGTTTATCACTAACATACATCCCTTAGTTTTGTCTATTTTTTCTTTCTTTCTTTTTTTTTTTTTTTTTTTGAGACAGAGTCTCACTATGTTGCCCTGGGTAGAGCGCCTTAGTGTCACAGCTCACAGCAACCTCAAACTCTTGGGCTTAAGCAATTCTCTTGCCTCAGCCTCCCCAGTAGCTGGGACTACAGACACCCACCACAATGCATGGCTATTGACATTGTTGTTTGGCAGGCTGGGGCAGGATTTGAACCCGCCAGATATGGTGTATGTGTCCTGTGATTTAGCCGCTGAGCTACAGGCCCCCAGCTGTATTTTCTTAACTATAGATAAATGGAATCATACTCTGCTCTTTTGTGTCTTCTTTCATTCAATATTATGTTTTTAAAAATCATACAAGTTGGCCGGGCGTGGTGGCTCACGCCTGTAGTCCCAGCACTGTGGGAGGCCAACGTGGGTGGATCACCTCTGCTCAGAGGTTCGAGACCAGCCAAGACCCCCCTGAGCCAAATGAGCCAGTGAGACCCCGTCTCTACAACAACAACAGGACAACGAGACAGCCGGACCTTGTGATCCCAGCTCCATGGGGGGCAAGAAAACACTACAGGAGGAAGAAGTAATAAAAAAAAAAAAACCTTCAAAGTAATAAAGTTGAAATAAAAAAAAAATAAAAATCATACAAGTTGAGAGTAGCCATAGGTCATTCATTTTGTTACAGTATGTATTTCATTGCATGACTATACCCCAGTTTTTTAGCCATTCTATTGTTGGTGGATTTGGGTGTTGTTTCCAGTTTGGGCTA
>NW_003852488.1:6055913-6061108 GCF_000181295.1 Otolemur garnettii | reverse complement strand
CAGCTCACAGCAACCTCCAACTCCTGGGCTCAAGAGAGTCTCCTGCCTCAGCCTCCCAAGTAGCTGGGACCACAGGCGCCTGCCACAATGCCTATTTTTGGTTGCAGCCATCATTGTTGTTTTTGGCGGGCTGGGCTGGATTTGAACCTGCCACCTTAGGTGTATGTGGCTGGCACCTTAGCCACTTAAGCCACAGGTGCCAAGCCTGTACACATTGTTCTTAAGAAGATTTGCATTGTATTTTGTAACCATAAATGTACTTCTTTGTGCTTTCTTGGTAGATTGGCTTTAGAATTTTAGAACCCATAAACAGCTTTATATTATTTTGAGCTTGTAGATATCCCTCACTGAAGAATAATGTAATATGCTGGGATTGCATTTCTTTCTCTGTGGTTTTGATCTCATGATCCTCTAGAAAGATCAAATGGATTCATATCTTATATTCTATCAGTATAACTGGCAAATTTCTACTACAATCTAGTTAGATTCACATATGTGGTTATTCATTTTTCTGGAAAAGTATTTATTTTTCCATGAGTTCCTGATTATTCCTCCCCTCTGCTTTCACGATACTTTGTTCTCATTATTTTCCTATTGTCTTTCTAGCTACCCTTCAGGCTATCTCTTTAATCCTTCTTTACCTAAAACTTAATTGTTGGTGGAAGTACTCAAGACTATGCCTAAGTCAACAGATTTTCAAACTGTAGTCCCCAAACCTCTAGGGTCTTGAAGACCTTTTTAGGAAGAAACTTTTTTTTTTTTTTGAGACAGAGCCTAGGTAGAGTGCGATGACATCACAGCTCACAGCAACCTCCAACTTCTGGGCTCAAGCAATTCTCCTGCCTCTGCCTCCCAAGTAGCTGGGACTATAGGCACCCACCACAATGCCTGGCTATTTTTATCTTTTTTTTTTGGCCGGGAGCTGGGTTTGAACCCACCACCTCTGGTATATGGGGCTGGTGCTCTACTCCTTTGAGCCACAGGCACCGCCCTTTTTTGCACTTTTTCTTTTTTTTGGCACCTGGCTATTTTTTGTTGCAGCTATCATTGTTGTTTGGCAGGCCCAGGCTGGATTTGAACCCACCAGCTCAGTTGTATGTGGCTGGCGCCTTAGCCACTTAAGCCACAGGCGCCGAGCCTGTCAAAACTATTTTTATGATAATATTAAGACACAGCTGGGCATGGTGGCTCATGCCTATAATCCCAGAACTTGGGAGGCCAAGGGGGGTAGATTGCCTGATCTCATTAGTTGAGACCAGGCTAAGAAAGAGCAATACCCATCTATAAAAAAATAGCTGGGCATTGCGATGGGTGTCTGTAGTCCCAGTGACTTGGGAGGCTGAAGCAAGAGGATCACTTGAACCCGAGTTTGAGGTTGTTGTGAGCTAAGATACCACAGCACTCTACCAAGGGTGACCAAGTGAGATTGTCTCAAAATAATAATAATAATATTAAGACATCAGTTCCCTTTTCCCTGTGTTGACATTTGCACTTGTGGTGCAAAGTGATGGTAGAGAAGTTTACTGGAAACTTAGCAAGAATCAAGGCAGTGGCACAAAACTGTATTAGCAGTCATTATATTCTTCACAGTTACAACATTCTCAGTATAAAAAATTGCATGCTTCAGCTAAGAATGTAAAGCAGCAGTGAAAACTGATTTGATCAAAGCTTAACCCTTGAATGCAAATGCATATCTTTTTAATATTTTGTGTAAGGAAATAGGAAATATACATAAATCACTTCTGTATGTAAATGTATGACAACCATCTTGAATAAAAGACCTCTGAGCTTGTTTGATTTGTAAACAGAACTAGCTGCTTTTTTCATGGCACACATTTTTATGTGAAAGAATGGTTGAAAACAAAATAGATTTATTCATGCTTAGGTAATTTGGTAGACATTTTCTCAAAAATGAATGACATAAACCTATTACATCAATAGAAACAACTGCCATTATTTTTTGCTAGTGATAAAATTCAAGCTTTCAAGAGAAAATGTAAGTTTGAAAACTTGTTACTACTACCATGAACTCAATAGCTTCCCAGAGCTTAATGTTTTTCTGATGAGTTCAGTAGTGATTTTAAAGTATGTGAATTTTTATGTTGTATAATGAAGTGTGTGAATAATTGGAAAGTCTGCAAAACTCAGTGACCCAATATTTTCCAAATGTCTAAAAATGTTACAAAATCATACATAGGGAAGATAAAGGGTAATAAAGATTGCTGGCTTTTTTTTCTGTCTTAAAAATGTTTTCATTATTACATGTCCCATAAATATGAATAATTATATTATTATTGTATAACTGCTTGATTCTAAGGCGATCATACACATCAGTGAAAATATATTCCTTAGAAAACAATTCAGGGTTATAGGTTATCCAGATTAGCACTTGGCAAACTATGGCCTATGAGCCAAATCCTATGGACCACCTGTTTTTACACAGGCACAAGCTAAGAATGAGTTCTATGTTTTGTTTTTTTTTTTGAAACAGAGCCTCAAGCTGTCCCCCTGGGACATCACAGATCACAGCAACCTCCAACTCCTGGGCTCAAGTGAGTCTCCTGCCTCCGCCTCCCAGGTAGCTGAGACCACAGGCACCCGCACAATGCCTGGCTATTTTTTTTTGGTTGCAGTCATCATTGTTGTTTGGCAGGCCCGGGCTGGATTTGAACCCATGACCTTAGGTGTATGTGGCTGGTGCCTTAGCCACTTGAGCCACAGGCGCCGAGCCAAGTTCTATGTTTTTAATGGCATTAGCAGACCTGTATTAGAAACAATTGTGCTAGCCAGGCATAGTGGCAAAGTGCTAATCCCAGCACTTTGGGAGGCTGAGGTGGGAGGAGCACAGGAGTTCCAGATTAGCCTGAGCAAGAGCAAGACCCCATCTCTACTAAAAATAATAATAGAAAAAGCCAATTATTATTGGGAGAGGGGGCACCTGTACTCCCAGCTACCCAGAAGGTTAAGGTAGGAGGATTGCATGAACCTAGAAACCTGAGGTTGCTGTGAGCTAGACTCTAGGCTGGCGCAACAGAGACTCTGTCTCAAAAAACAAAAATAAAAACAAAACAAAACAAAAAATCCCTGTGCTCAATTACTAATATTACAGTTAGAACCTCTGTGAGTTACCCATCGCACTGTAACAAACTGGGCAATGTAAGGAACTATGCCTACTGTACCGATAATGTACATGTGGTATATATCCGGTCTATGAAAATTAGGCTAACTTAAGGAAGTGGTTAATTAAGGAGGTCCTATTGTGTTTTGAATTTTATGAAAAATTTGTGGAAAGTTATTTTCTTATTTATAGAACTACGTGATATCCTCAAATTTGTATCTTGGCTCACAAAGTCTAAAATATTTACTCTCTGGTCCTTTATAGAAAAAGTTTGCTGACTCTTGTTATTGAGTTATAGTTCTTCATATATTTTAGATTTTAATCCTTTGTTAGATGTATTGTACAATACAATAGATGGATGTTATATGGATGTATTGATACAATAGATGTATTTGTTAGATGTATTATTTGCAAATATTTTCTCCTATTCTGTGGATTGCCATTTCACTCTCAATAATGTCCTTTAATGCCATGCAATTTTTAGATTTGGTAAAATCCAAATTTACATATTCTTTTGTTGCCTGTGCTTCTAAGTGTCATATCCAAAGGATAACTGACAAACCAAATTATCATGAAGTTTTTCTCCTATGTTCTCTTCTAAAAATGCTATAGTTTTAGCTCTTGCATTTAGGGCTTTGATCCATTTTGAATTAACTTTTTGTATATGGTGTAAAAGTATGGGACCCAGCTCCATTCTTTTGCATTTGGATATCCCTTTTTTCCAGCACCATTTTGTTGAAAATACTGTCCCTTCCCCCACTGGATAGTCTTAGAATCCTTGTCAAGAATCATTTGACTACACATCCAGGTGGCCAGTCATGGTGGCTCATGCCTGTAATCATAGCACTCTGGGAGGCCAAGGTGGGTGGATTGCTTGAGCTCACGAGTTCAAGACCAGGGTGAGACCCCTGCCTCTACTAAAAATGGAAAAAACTGAGGCAAGAGGGTTGCTTGAGCCCAAGAGTTGGAGGTTGCTGTGAACTATGACATCATAGCACTGCACTCTACCCAGGGCATAGGGGAAAAAAAAAGAAAGAAAAAGAAAACACATTCCAGTTTATATTTCTGGGTTCATTTTATTCCATTAGTCTGTACGTCTGTCTGTATACCACTACCACACCATTTGACTACTATAACTTTGTGATATTTTGTTTTATGTTTACATTCTGATTTCATTGTATGTGATCTGTTGTTTGTAATATTTTTACTTTATTTTTATTTTTAAATAATTTTTTTTGAGACAGAGTTTCAAGCTGTCGCCCTGGGTAGAATGCCGTGGCGTCACAGCTCACAGCAACATCAAACTCTCAGGCTTAAGCGATTCTCTTGCCTCAGCTTCCCAAGTAGCTGGGACTACAGGCACCAGCCACAATACCTGGCTATTTTTTTTGTTGCAGTTGTCATTGTTGTTTTAGCTGGCCCAGGCTGGATTTGAAACCACTAGCCTCAGTGTATGTGGCTGGCACCCTACCCACTGAGCTACGGGTGCTGCCCCTTACTTTATGAAATATATTTTCTTTCGTGTCCTAATATATAGCTTTTTCATGGAGCTATCTCATGAAATAGCTCCATCAATGTCATAGAGATACTTTATGTGTACTTGAGAAAAGTTATACTCTCTAAGAACGTAGTATTTGGTATATTTCCAAAAGATCTATGTTATTGTACTATTTAAATTATTTTATTTTGGTGCTATCTAATATATGCAATAGCTACTAGTTATATAAGACTATTAAAATTATTTTAAATGCATTTTATTTTAATTTTTTCTTGAGACAGAGTCTCCCTCAGTCACCCTGGGGTTGAGTGCCATGGCATTACAGCTCATAGCAATCTCAAACTCTTGGGCTCAAGAGATCCTCTTGCCTTAGCCTCCTAAGCAGTTGGGATTATAGGCTCCAGCCACAGTGCTGGGCAATTTTTAAGAGATGGGGGTCTCGCTCTTGCTAAGGCTGGTCTTGAACTCCTGAGTTCAAGCAATCCACCCGATTTGGCCTCACAGAGTGCTAGGATTACAGGTGTGAGCCACTGCACCAGCCTAATACTATTCAAAAAAAAATTTTTTTTTTTTTTTTTT